>NC_068374.1:28195749-28388249 GCF_023724105.1 Carassius gibelio | reverse complement strand
CATGTTTGTAGAACCAGCTTCAGAAGGAGTGCTTTTCTTGTGAAAGAGACTGGTTAATTTGTAGTTGGTATTCAGTTCATTCATAAAAAACAGCTCTCAGACCCCCAAAGAAGGTGGAGAAGAGGAATTTCAGACCACTCCCCCACAGACAGAGCGGCGTCAGGACTGCCAGCGAATGAAACGAATACGATCAATAGCCCCAGCCACAAATTATTGCCCAAAGTACTACCAAGATCGATTATGTCCAACTTGAAACTTTTGTCAGAACATGGAGACGTCTGACTTGAATGTATACATATTGTGCAAAATGCACTTGCAATCTCCCCTTTTACAAAATTCAAGAATGGTTAAAAGCATTCCAATGCTATAGAATTCATGAACATTATATATTATGTGTGTGTGTTTTATATTATATATATATATATATAAATATATATATATATATATATAAACTGTAATACATGGTTTATATACAAATACACACACACACACATTTAAAAAAAAAAAGGTTTTATATTGTTTATAATTAGTAATTTATTTTAAAGATGCAATACATTTCCACCATTAAAACTAATAATGGTGGTGTTAAATCACAAGAATGCAGGCCAAATCTGCTAAAACGTGAAGGAAACAAAGTGCTCACAGGGTGTAAAAAGCAGGAGCATGTGCATTTCAAAAGACATTCTTTGGGCTGGACACAGATTTCCTTTTTTTCTGTCTCTCTTGGACAGAGGAGGGGAGCGCTCTGGGCAAATTGTGGGAGAACTCGTCCACCGCGGCACACTAAAAAGATTTGAGACCAACCACAGCCCCTTTGCCACCCGATGTCAATTTTAACTGTTTCACCCCCAAGACAGCCTCAAAGTGGACCCCCACATATGTGATACATTTATGAAAACTGGCTGCCAGGGGCCTTCAGCCACACATCAGACACAAACTGTTAAAGCATTTTCCTCTTCACTTCAGTCTCAAAGCTGCATAAGTAGCGGTAAGAGAAAAAAATGAAACCCAAAATGATCAAATGCTCATGGGGCAGCTTATCAGATCTTGTGAAGAAGTCTCTGGCAATGAGATGAGCGAGATTTACTGTTGGTTATAAACGGATCTCAGACGTTTTCTTCACATGGTACATGGCTAGTCACATTTTCCTTTTGAAAAATGTACTTAAATATGTCAAAATTCATTAAATACAGTTTTACTAATGGCTGAAAGCAGAATCAAATTAGCCAAAATATTTGATAATATTTAATAACATTATATACTATTAATATTTACTGTGTATGAGATAAAGTATATATTAATAACATAATATAACAATATAAGAAACATAATATACATTGTCTCTCCCTCTCTCTCTCTCACTCTCTCTCTCTGTCTCTCTCTCTCTCTCTATATATATATATATATATATATATATATATATATATATATATATATATATAAGAACTATGAATACACACGCACCGTATAAAAGGCCAACATGGCAGCCTAACTGGTCAATTAGGATTGGACTATCTAGGGTCAGTCTCCCTGTCGAGGGGTTAAAGGTGATGTTGGGCCATAAAGACAAATGATCAACCTGAGCTGCCTCTCTCATCTCCTCCCTTCTGAAGTGACATAGACGTCTGTCCAGCTCCCAGGCCACCTGGGAGAGACAGAGAGGCAATGTGTGTGTGCAGGTTCACACAAACTCCCACCTCACTGAACCCGAGTCCCCTGTGAATAGCAGGGTCCACTGGTCTATTCATAGTCTCCAGGCTCTCAGATTCCTAATGTAGTCAGATGGAAAGGAAAGGGTGGCCTGTCTATATGGAAATGGACCTCTGTGAACTCACGCTCTAGTTTGGGAAGCAGGTACAATGTGGCGTCACAGGTCAACAGAAGGTGCTGATCCAGGAGAACACTTGTGAGTCACTACTGTCAATAGGCTACATCTAGTTTACTGTGGGAATCACATGTAGCACTTGAAATGGTGGCTCAGTAGAGATGCCCTGGTTAGAACAGTTTGAATAGTTATCTTAAACTGCATGCTTTTCACAAGAAACATGTAAAAACCAAAGTTTACCTAAATGGGATTGTTCACTCACAAAAATATTAACGTTTTCAAAATTAATTTATTCTAATTCCTTGTAATCAGCACAAATTTTGTTGTCACTGTAAGTAATTTTAGTTTTTTATCCACCTATTTAGTTCAGTTGCTTCCTTAAAGTTTTAAGTATAGCCAACTTGGTTGTACAAACTGTCCTAAAAATCAAGTTGAATTTGCTCAACCTATTTGATGAATGTAAAAAACGGAAGTTACCATGGCTTGCTGATCATATCATTTTTTACAGTGTGAAAACAATAAAATTTATCAATACAGTGTATGACATTAAAAGAAATTGGATTCATTGAGGATAAATAAAACTGGTTATTGTGTATTTAAAACCCTTGTGCGGTCTTCGGTCATTTCTGACCGGAATATTTTACGTTTTGAAATGTTAAAAATCACAGCTTCATCGGAATGATATGAAATGCGGTGACTTTCATGGCATTTGGGGTGTGAACATACAAAAAAATTGAGGGCATGATTCGAACAGTCTAAGTGGGCGTAAAAAAAATAGTAACACTCATGGTCTTCGGTCAAAAATGACCGTCCATAGGAAATGAATGGGAAATAGACAAAAATACAACAATTCAGAGAATATTTGTGTACACAATCTACAAATCGATCACAAAACTGAAAAAAAGTGCACAGCAGTGAAGGGATAACACTATAAAACATCAAGAGTGTGATATTGACACATCCAATCACACACAGATGCACACACACACACACAAACACACACACACACACATACTTACACATAGACACCTATGAACTACTGTGTCTGTAACACAGAGCAAAGTTTTGAGAATGTGAAATCCATTCAATAATTCAGTCATAATGCAGAGAAAATCTAACAGCAGTGAAGGTATGACACTCTAAATAATCACATACACACACACACGCGCGCGCACACACGCACACACCTATGACCTGCTGTCTGTAAAACAGCGATGAGAAGCAAGCGCTGCCTCTTGGGTTTGTCAGTGCACTTAGAAACTCAGACTTGGTCCTTTGCACCATTCTGAGGATTCTTATTTTTTATTTTTTTGCAGGAGCTCTGTGCCACTGAACAATATGTTCAGGTTTGATTGCAATCATAATGCAAAAACTTTAATGCAAATAATGCATGAAATCATTATTTATAACAGAAGAAATATAAAAAAATATACAAAAAGTACTCTTTAGAATGTATTAATATATATTCAAGTCCACTACTTAATATGAGTAAGCAATTATGTCTAAAAACAATAAGGGAATTCACAAGCCTCTCTATAGATTCCTATACTGGTAATAAGTGGTTGCACCATGCACTTACATGTTTTTCTTTCTTTGCTCTGACCAGGTGGCGCTAAAAAATCTTCAAAAAAAATGTATTTGAAAGGCCTAGTCTCTGGTTTAATCTGAAATACAACATTAATTCGAAAATAATTTAGAAAAATTAGAAAAAAAAAATTATGTACTATTTTCTATGAGAAAATTTTTTCATAATTATTGCATAAATATGAATTAATACCTTAAAATTTTCTCAAAATACAAAAGAAAAAATATTATTGAATAAAAATATATTCCACTGATTTTACTGGGGGGCAAAAAAGTTACATTTTAGGTGTCCGGTCACTTATGACCGTGAAGACCCTGAGTGTGACTCCCAAATGAGGGCCGCACAAGGGTAAACACATTCAGTTTATTAGTACGCTGTATATCATAGTCCTCTGAACTTGATGATCAGAGGGGTCAGTTTCATAAATGAGTCATTTGGATTGGTTTTGTGAACTGAATCAAGCTGCTTCATTGAAATATTTCAACACGATGTGTTCCTCAATCAGATATTGAATTCATATGAATGTGATATGAACCACCGTACACTCTTAAAACGAAAGGTTCCAAACGGTTTGACGCTACAGAAAAAAAAAATCTATATATTTTGGGTTCCCAAATGAACTTTTCAGTTAACCATTCTCAAAATAATATTTTTTTTTTCTTAGTGTGAAAAATATTCAACCTTTTTCTATTATGAAGTATCTACTGTGCAATGTTGCACACCATGTTATAGATGATGGAACCTTAAATGCGATTAATAACTTTTTTTTTTAGGAGTGTATGGCTCCAGAACATGTCAAATATAGCCCGCAATTTTGCCAGTGTGAGCTTGAGTTCTGTGTGAACTATTCCTTTAACAAATTACTTGATATATTACCAGTTCAGGCAACAGGTGGAATCAGCCATAACGCACTCCCACTGTTCCCGGGACCCCGAGGGCCTGACCCAGACCACCTCTATTTACATGAGAAGTTGTGTTTGTGCACAAACATAGCATACAATAGACTGACCTGCACACAAAAGGCCACTCCAGCAGGTGAAAGAACCTCAGGTAAAGCTGATCTGTCATCAGTTAGACATCAGGCCATTAGTTCATCTTATCTACTGATATCTGCTACGCCTGTTAACATAACCAAAGTCATGCACAAATAAACCTAGCAAACATTCGAATCACGTTAGCAATCCAGAAATAGACCTTGTGAGCCCATTCAAAACAAATAAGATGGTACATATTGGAAACTCTTAAATTAATAAACAAGTACAAATCTTACCTTAATGTGGTTACTGGTTCAAATAATGATGATAGTCCTGTAATTAAGGAAAAAATTTTATGTTAACTTACCAACATGTGTTGCCCTAAAAAGCTTTAGTCTTGCCATATCTCTGCAAATGTAGCAGCATGATCAAATGGAGTGCCATAAAAAGCGGCCTGATGTCTGATGGCCCAGAGCAGTTACACTGTGGCTCTTGACCCGGTGGAAAGGTCAGATGTGAATGCTGTATGCGAGACATTCTTCAGTAAAGCAGCCGTAAGTGAAGTGAAGTGCGTGTCATGCATGGTCGATAAGACAATAAAAGAGGGGTGTTTGAGGACGTTCTATAGGGATGTATCACTAGAAACATCTTAAGTTGTTTTGGATGGTGATGACGAGTGAACAATGTAGAAAAGAATATATATATATATATATATATATATATATATATATATATATATATATATATATATATATATATATATATATATATATATATATATATATATATATATATATATATATATATATGCTATTAAGATATGGCAAGTCTAAACTATCTGTTATAATAGGAAATGAAACTGTATATTAAAGATCAAACTGTGTGGAGAATGGTTGGATGAAAATATAATTAATAAAAACTAAATATATTTTCTTTTATTTAAAAATGTTTTCCTAATATTAAAAAAAGCATATTTTTCATTGCACTCATTTTTTTTCTAAAATAGCAGTAAAGCATTACTTTCATTATTTTAACATTACAAATTTTGTTTTATTTTTTTAAACAGTATTTTTCCTTTCCTGAATCATTCTTATTTTAATTTTAATTTTACATTTTTAAGTACTGTGACAAAGTCGTTTATGTATACACTAAGTAAACTCGTTCTTTGTGTTTAAGAACTTCCATTGCCAGAAAAGCCCAGCATGTTGACTTCCTCTGATGGAGGCAAACCCACTGACCTTTGACCTCCATGCAGCCGGCCAGACTTTTACCTCCACATTTTGTTAAGGTCAAAGTGTAACCAACACAAAGGATGTACCTCCCAGGCTGAGATGAAGTGTGAAATCTTTGCTCACTGTTTTTTCTCCACCGTCCTTGCTCTCTCACAACTAGATTAACTAATTTGCTGACTAGTTAAAGAATGTGCACAATCCCAAGATTTTCACCAGCAACTACTGAGATGAACTCAAAAGCAGCAGACAGGGAACAATCCATTTCATGCTATTAAGAGCCCTCATCATTATAAAAACAATAGTTCATCACCTACTATAAAATAATTAAATATAATGAAATAAAGGGGTCCTGCTCCAGTCAAGCAACAGACATGCTAACTTGAGCCTTCTCCAGTTTTCATAGACCTGGTTTCCATCAGAAGGTACCACCTGAGCTGTCTGTTCCCCTCAGTGCCAGCTCTGAATGTGTGTGCTGCAGACGACAGCTGGCAGGCCAAAGGCTCCATCTGCCGGCACAGACGAGAGAAGTTGACAACTAACACTCTCCATTCATTCATTCACTAAAGAGGACGCCAATTGAACACATTCCACTAAAAGCCTCCGGCTCTGCTAAAATCTATCCTGACGCTTAATCACTCAGTGCACCTCACTGTCAAGAGAGACACACGGCGGTCACTGCTTTGTCTCTGAGACATGTGCAGATTTACACCACACTTTATTACATCTAGAAGCTTTTCTCAAGAAAATGGGAAATGTACGACCTAGGGGTTCAAATGTCTGAGACCAAAGTTTTACTTTATTACTTATTTATTGCATTTTCCCTGTTAAATAATAAATAAATAACACAGTTTTTTTTTTAACTGTGAAGTCTAAATTGGTGCTGCTGTTAGACTTTACATATAAAAAAGTTTAGAGGCTTGAATGTGAACTATTGGAAACTGAAGTGGTTGAGAGTGACCTTTACCGATGGTTGTAAATCAGTGAGTGCATTTCTCTGTTCAACTGTTTATTTTACTTCCACACAGTTGTTATAGAAGAAATTCCTTTTCTCCACACGCCCTTCCGTCATATGGCGACAGCAATCCCAACCATGTTCTACAGGGGGTTTTGCCAAGCGGAGACACATGTCAAGTTTATGAATAGACCAACTTTTGGTCAGTACAGAATCTCTGTTCTTCTGTTGGCTGAACACTTAAATGTTTTTCCAGCAGAGGAAATATTTTCGGAGACACGACGTCCCTGTCACACACACACACACACACACACACACACACACACACATCTATATTGGTACAAATACAAACATACACGTACAACATACATTTATACACGGTCTCAGTGTAGCCCTGGTAAATTCAGCAATGCTTTTCAATATTAACTCGTTTTCATTAACAAATTAATGGAATGCTGGCCTCTGAGACAGGAAGTCTTCAAAAGATAGCAAATGGCTCACTGCAAATTCCTGATTTCCCCAAAAAAAACTGCTCAAGTGCAATCATTGTATAATCATTATACATGCAGTTTTGTGACCTGCGTTAACTGAGACCCAGAACTCAATTATCACAGCACAAACCAATTAGTTAACTGAATATTCAGATTCAGTACAACTTAAGCTGAACTTCTGGCATAATTGTTGATTACCATTAAAAAATGAAAGGAAAAAAAAGACGTCCTTCATTTTCAGTGCCACTCTGAGGCACTTACAGTGGAAGTGACGGATTTTTCTCAATTGTTTTTTGAGAATTTAAAAGCTTGTTATTTTATAAAAGTAACCAAGTTAATTAATCTGGTCAAATGTGTGTATAACGTGAGCTTTAAAGCTGTATAATTCATCAGTTTTAGGAATTTTAGGCTCTGCTGGTTTAACTGTCATGGAAACAAAGTTGTAAAATTGGATATAACTAAAAAGGTTATTAAATTATTTAATCATATTAAAATCATGTTTGCATTTAAATGCATGTCATTTGTGTGTCTATTCTATTGAAACAGTGAGTATTTAAACCGTTCTGGATTGGCACTATTCACGTCCATTGTAAATGCTTCAGTGAAACCCACATTTTGTCTCTTTAATATATTTTTCAATAAAATATATTGACGATTATTGCATTGTGGGATAGATAAATAACTTTCATGACATAAATAACTAGAAAATAAAGTAAAAATGTTTTTTTCATTTTGCCACAAATAATGTCAGTTGAGCTGAACTTGTAATAAATCTGCATATTCAAATAAATGAACTATAATAAGTGATTTAAAACATTTAATAATTATAAACCCAGAAAATAGTGTTGGGTCATATAAAATATATGTATTCTGTAATGCATTCTTACTTTAGCTAAACTCTTTACCTAGATTTGTATGTACCATAAATTCTTCATTCAAGTGTCTATTTCCTTTACGTTTCCTGATTTGCATTTTTCCATGACGATGAGGGTTTCATGGCTCATTGACTTGAGTTATTGATCAGTTTCTTTTGAAGTAAATCAGTATTCAGTCATGCGAGATAAGGACACACACTTAAGCTAATGCTACAAACGTTTCTCAAGCATTTCCCCATCACCTGTACTTTGGTTGGGTGCCTGGAGCAAAGGTCAGTCCCGGTGACCTTTGTTTAGTTTTAGGGCTGGGTGAGGGGCTGATTGGTGGGTCCTGTTGCATCAGGAATGTTTGGAATGTAAGATGATATAAAAGAAGTCAGGGAGGAGACACTAAACGTCAATGTTCTCACGATCTCCAAAACCCACAAAATTAGCAAGAAAGTCCTTTGCAAAACAATGCATTGCAAAGAATGATATAAATCTATTCAAAACATCATTCAATGTTGTGATCAAATTGTGATTATTGTCATTAATAATTGCAATTACAATTTCAAGGAAATAACCGACAGTTATGAATTTTGTCATAATTGTACAGCCCTAAAATACTTGTGTTAAAATGTTTTAATTTTTAAGGGAAAAAAAGACCCAACGTTATTCAACTGAGACATATTTGAGAACCCCGTTAAAACCCTATTAAATTTCCTGAGGGTTATATTCAAATGAGACACAATTGAGAAGGCCCCTGAGCATAAGCAATCTGTGAGAAATGATAATTATCATCATCACTTATCAGTTCTGTCGTACTTGAACATTAATATCAATAGCACCACTGCCAATAAAATGTCATTATATTGAAGAAACTGATTCCTTTCTTGAAAAGCTGAAAAAATAAGCATCTATATGGAACTGGCACTGGCACGGCTGGGGAGTCTTCTGGTTTATGTTTACATATTGAACCTGTAGAGAGAAAAGTTTTGGGCTTTGTTGATTGGAGCAAATGCTAACAGCTGCCAAATCTTACTACTCAAATAGGCAACCTGATGTATTTGCCAAATGCCCATTCACCATTAGTCAAGCAAACAGAGGTAGTAAAAAAAAAACACTGGATCGCCATGAAACACCTGCCAAAGCCAACAGAAGAACATCTGATTAAAGCAAAGTTAGTTTAACTCAGAAGGTGCCAAGTCAAGCTAGGGTTTAGTCTTTTGCAGTTGCATTTCTAATTCAAACTCATAGGTACTTCTATAAGAAGAAATATTATAACAGCATTAATTAACAATGGTATTTAGCAAGATTTTCATTCTGATCAGGAGAAAACTGAAGTACTTCATAAAATACAATTCCAGAGATTCACTATGTGCATAAACAATGTTATTAGGCAATTGATACAATTAAGAAAATGTACACACAATATGTATATCTTGTACGTATATTTTTCTTGACGTGAATTATGTAAATTAATGCCGTCTCGGTGTGTCTGTCTGGGCAAACTCTGGCAGCGTCGGAGCGCGTGAGCACTGCTCACAAGGACCCTGAAAGAATTCACTTTCTCTGGGCTGCTCCAAGATTTGTTTTGAAAAGAAGCCAGGGGAAAGTATGGAAGGCTAAGTGGAAGCAACTGAGCAGCGGTGACATCCTAAAGATTTGGCGTTCACTCAGTGCTCCCCGCTGCCTAGGGAGCCAGAGGCAAGTTTACTTGCTTTGGAGAGGAAGAGGGAAAAATAGAGTGAGTAAAAAGCGTGAATGAGGAAAAAAATGTTTTTTTTTTAGGTTTTTGTGAGCTGATAAGTGTTTACATGGTGCTTCTTAGCAACTGAATGTGGTATGTGTGCCAGGACCTGTGTTTGATTTAACAGTTTTCTGTTTTAGTCATAGGCTTTGTTTTTTTACAACAATGTATTTAAAATTTAGATTATATTATGTCATGATATATGCATTAATTTTAGTCATATATACGTTTAAAAATAGCCTATACGAATATTTTGTTAATTTAAAGATGCATAAACATGCACAGCACGTTACATACCAAGCAACAAGCATAGAGAACAAAACAAAGCTTGATCCTTTGGCTTCTTTTAAATCTATTTTTGTTGCTGTAGAAAGAATAAATGAAATAACCAGTCAAATTTGGTTGGAAACCACAAGATCCTGCACCCAAATCATGTCATATTGCATGTTATATGGCTTAAACAAGTAAAAATTTAGTTGTTTGAAATTTCATGGACATAATCCAAAGCACTGGAATACGATTTAAAACCCATCATGGTCACCCCACCTTGCATCTTAAGAAGAAATTGCTTGGTTGAAGGCATGGATTTACATTTTCAATTCAGAGTTTAAATCAAAAGAGCAGTTGTTCTGAGCAGCTTAATTCTCCAGAAGATTTTCCACGTTTCTGGGCAGCAGCACGGAGGGAAATTCCCATGGCTTCCTCTGCAGTTTGGCTAAGTTGTTCCAGTACAGAACCATTTTATTCTCAGGTATGCAAATCGTGAGTGCTTTGTAACCATTCTATATTTAACTCCGGGATCAAAGATACTGCCTTTCCTCCCATGGGCTACGGGAGAAAGGGGGCCAGCTAAGAACCTTAATCTTGTCTTTTCCTCCAGATGCAAGTCCTGCACAGGCTAAAACTACAAAGGCACAAATGCCCTCTGTCAGTTTTATGGTGTCAGCTCTTGAATATGCTCTTATAAAAGCTCATTTTCGCTTGACGGCATGAACCACAGAACTTGGCAAAGAAACAAGAGGCCCAGTGGCCACAATTTCACTCCACTTTCTCCTCGACATAATTGATCCCAGAACCTTTGGATGCCATACTGAACTTCCTTTCTCATAAACACACACCTCGGCCTATTAATTAATCATACGGCTAACATGTTGCATACATCCTCTACTTAAAGAATAAATGACCTTTAACCACATTTCCCTGTGTCGATATGATAGGGCTCAGTTCCAGATTCGGATTCATTATTAAACCTCACTCTCCTACACTACATAATCGGCTCGGTCTAAAATCCTTAAGATTTGCTTTACAACAGCAAGCCTAGTCCCAAGCTTGTCCGTCAAAGTTATGCTTCTGCATTCATCACCTACTAAAACTCTCCCAAAGCATCTGCTCAACCCTCGGACAGCTGCAGGGTCATGCACAGGACACAGGGTTCATCAGGATGTGTGCTCGAGATGCAAACTCAGGCAGTCAAAACAACCTGGCAGATTCAAAACAAACAGGGATAGAAATGAGGTTTTCCCGGCTCTAGAGATGCCGGGCTTGACTCTTCATTCCAATGCACCAGCTGCAGATGGACACACACATCCCCAATAACAGCACGTACTCCTAAACCAGACACAGCGGTTGTGGTGAGCCTCATCCCTTTGACACAGAGCTGCTTTTTAATTCCCTGTCCTTGGAAAAGAATGTCCTACCGAGGCTGGAAATGAACTATTTGAATAGCATAGATCACCGCCGGACACTTCCTGATAGCAATGCTAGGAATATCAAGGCGGATAGATCCTGGGGTTTATTTATGTTCAGCATGCTGGAGAGGTGGTGTGGTGATTGCCTGGTGGCATTCCAAAGCTCTGATGTCTCACAACTCCAGTTCAGCAAAAGCAGTGCAAGACGACAGTAGAGGGAAAGACAACCTGCACAATGTTCCCAAACAACGTAAAAGATAAACCATTTAGTTTAGTTTCAAAATGAGTGCCAATTTGTTTTTGGCTTGGTGCAAATGTCTTTTTTTTTTTCAAATGATTTTTTTTGTGATTGGTACAACCTGGGGCAAAATATATCTGAGTGCATTTGGAACCAATCAGACGAAAGGCGCACTTGGAACAAGCAGGGCCTGGTAGATGCTGAGTGTTGCCTTCAAGCTCGAGACCCCATACTCTCGGGCCTTCATGTGGTTTCTGTCAAATTGCATCATTTGGAATGAGGCCACAGGCAGACTCTGTCCCTCTGCCCCCACACTGCTCATTGAAAAAAGTAAATACTTGGCAGAAGTTAACAGAGCTGAAATGAGATCATTGACTTTTCTCCAGGAAAGGAGTCACAACACATCCATCAGACAAATCCCTGATAGAGCTGGCAGAGCTACACTACTCCACAAGTAATTTTTTGACTCTCACTTTAGTCCTTTGTCTTCCCTTTCTTCTTGGTTTCTACAACTGACCTGATTCTGACATCCGAATCATCCCAAATGCAGGGGAAAGGTGATTCTGACTTGAACAAGTCTGTGAGAGCTTAGGATGAAGCAATTCTTTCAGGACAATCAGCAAGTGCCTTCAAGAATCTATGATAAGTTAAAGCCTCCAAAGGCATCTCCTAATTCACTCTTGGTCCTTGAGGTGTGTCCAACTTAGGTAAAGGAATGGTGAATTTCAAAGGGCAAACATTTGTATCAAATTGATTCTGGACTTTGGAGATAGTTCAACCAAAAATGAAAATTCTGTAATGAATGTATGATTGGTAAAGGGGCTTAATTTAGTATCAAATTACTTTTTAAAGGGTTAGTTCTCCCAAAAATGAAAATTATGTCATTAATAACTCACCCTTATGCTGTTCCAAACATGTAAGGCCTCCTTTTATCTTCGGAACACAGTTTAAGATATTTTAGATTTAGTCTGAAAGCTCTCAGTCCCTCCATTGAAGCTGTGTGTACGGTATACTGTCCATGTCCAGAAAGGTAAGAAAAACATCATCAAAGTAGTCCATGTGACATCAGAGGGTCCGTTGGAATTTTTTAAAGCATCGAAAATACATTTTGGTCCAAAAATAGCAAAAACGACAACTTTATTCAGCATTGTCTTCTCTTCCGTGTCTGTTGTGAGAAAGAGTTCAAATCAAAGCAGTCTGGATATCCCGTTCGCGAACGAATCATTCAGTTCGCCAAATCGAACTGAATCGTTTTAAACGGTTCACATCTCTAATACGCATTAATCCACAAATTACTTAAGCTGTTAACTTTTTTAATGTGGCTGACACTCCCTCTGAGTTCAAACAAACCAATATCCCGGAGTAATTCATGTACTCAAACAGTACACTGACTGAACTGCTGTGAAGATGAACACCGAGCCGAGCCAGATAACGAACAATAGACTGACTCGTTCACGAGTGAAGAACCGGTTGCATCGGTGTTCGGATCACCAGTAGTTCTTTCGGACAGTTCGATTCAATAAACCGGTTGAAGAAAACGGTTCACCAGTTCTTTTGCGCTCGATGTAATGGCGTCATTGGCGATGATTGCCCTTGATTCAAGCCTTCGGTTTAACTGCGCTCATAACACTAGCGCAGAATCAGTTCAGAATAAATCACCAAAAGAATCAGTTCATTTCAGACGCTCTGTGTGTCGGTCTGCTTCACGCTGAAACACAAATGCACAGTATCATCAGCTCCTCGGTTCACAAATCGGACGCGTCCGACAGAAACGGTTCTTGACTCGTGAACGAGTCAGTGTTTTGTTTGTTATCTGGCTCGGCTCTGTGTTCATCTTCAGTTCTCTCTTAACAGTAGTTCAGTCAGTGTACTGTTTGAGTACATGAATTACTCCAGGATATTGGTTTGTTTGAACTCAGAGGGAGTGTCAGCCACATTAAAAAAGTTAACAGCTTAAGTAATTTGTGGATTAATGCGTATTAGAGATGCGAACCGTTTAAAACGATTCAGTTCGATTTGGCGAACTGAATGATTCATTCGCGAAGCGGATATCCAGACTGCTTTGATTTTAACTCTCTCACACACAGACACAAAAGAGAAGACAATGCTGAATAAAGTCGTCGTTTTTGCTATTTTTGGACCAAAATGTATTTTCGATGCTTTAAAAAATTCCAACTGACCCTCTGAGGTCACATGGACTACTTTGATGATGTTTTTCTTACCTTTCTGGACATGGACAGTATACCGTACACACAGCTTCAATGGAGGGACTGAGAGCTTTCAGACTAAATCTAAAATATCGTAAACTGTGTTCCGAAGATAAAAGGAGGCCTTACATGTTTGGAACAGCATAAGGGTGAGTTATTAATGACATAATTTTCATTTTTGGGCGAACTAACCCTTTAAGACCTCCACAGATTGAAGGAAGGAAATAAGGAGAAAACTAACACTAATAATTCATAAACCCTGGGAAATTCAAGGTTTCCTGCGCCTGCAACAAAGTTGCGGTCTTAAACAAGCAAGCATTTTCGGGGGAACACAGAGGCAGGTCTGTGCAAAGCCCCTGTAATCCCTCAAAGTCAGCACTGAGCTACAGTTAATGGCAGGCTATGAAGCAGGAAAGAAGGGGGCTTGAACACATGTACCCAAAGAAACCGTGAATGAGTGTGTTCAGTCTACATGGAGAGTCTAGTGTTTGTCCCAGGGTTTGAGGGAGGTGTTTATGTGTTGGATGTGGATCATGGATAGTGTGTTTGGGTTGTACAGAGATCTTTTGTTTGCTTTAGTGCTTTCATAGAGCAAACTAATGGGGCCAGTGGGACAAGATATAGTATGGCTTGCTTGGGGTGACACTTCAGTGGCAGGAAGTGAGGCGGACTGTCTGAACATGAAAACAGACTAACGGACGAGCTTTACCTATTCTGTGCATTAAAGCATTAATGTCTGGGCCAGAGACAAGACGTGACTCATTTCAACAGGATGTTTTGAATTCCAGCTACAAAAGAAAGGCTAGTCATGCTACCTACTAAGAGTGTCCTGCATGTTCATTTTTGCTTATAAATGACTAAACTGTTTGACTTCCGGGTGGGAGATGATATGGGGTTGAAAGCTGGTTTGAGATACTCCAGCTGCCAGTCCCCCCCAAATCCTCCATCTTTTGTTGAAAGTCCCCAACCCCCACCCGCGTCCCTCAGTCTAAACACACCTGACTTGTAAATATTCTTTATTGCATTGGTAACATAAACGCTCTCAGCGACAGGCCCGTTGGACAAATTTTTCCCACAATCTCAGAGTAAGGCCAACCACTCTGTTCTCTAAACAACAGCACTCCAAAGAGGATGGCGAGGCTGACTTAACCTCTCCTGACCTGAAGGACTTTCAGCAGCTCACCAAGCACACCTCTGCAGTTAACCCAAAGAGGACACACAGGGTGTCTACATTTCCTTATATGCTGATCTCCTGCAACAAAAATGTTAAGATGAGCAAAAAAGTTCAAGAAATAGTAAATTTGCTAGATATGCAAATTGCAAAATAACTCTACAATCTCTATTAATTTTGCATTAAAATGTACTTGCTCTCATTTTGTTTTAAACTCATAGCACATTCTCCCGTGGAATGCAAAAGGAGACATTTTGTAGATTTTCCAGATGTCCAAGCAGCTCTTTTGCATACAAAGTTTACACTTTATTTAGACAGTCTGCTTTGAACATTCTACTAATTATAGTTTTACTGTTAGTAGACCATCAAAATAAAGTGCTAGCATATCTTAAGCAGACAGTATACTAATACTCTAATGAGTGGTAGTTGCAAAGTTACTTATAATCAGCCCAATGTCTATATTGACTATCAAATTAAAGTAATACCTAATCAAAACATTGACCAGGGGCTGTCAAGCTTGAAGGACAAAGCAAGGCACCATACAAACAAATAGCACACTATATTAATGTCTTCTGAAGGTATAGCTTTGACTGAGAAAAATTGCTAATGTCATTCATTCTTGTGCATCCTGTGACCGACTACAACGTTCCAAGTTTGAAGCACATAAATAAATCTATGGATCATTTATACATATTTATTAAATGCTTTAAATTAAACAAAGAAACTAATTCATATAAGAAAAAAAAAGTAAAATATGTGAATAAAATTTACAACAACACATTATTCTTAATATCTCTTTAATCACACTGGTCAATATTAATTAAAATTCTATCAAAGTCAATCCATGTCTATATCTATATCTATATATATATATGTTATCTCGGGACAAAAATAGGCACTGCAAGCAGAGAGACCAAAAAAGCACCCTTAAAAGTCAGGCTACATTTGTGTTCAGACTAAACATTTGTCATCTGTTCCATTTTATTTCAAAGAATGCTTTGTTCTCCACTCTGTGCTTATTTTACTGCTCACAGGAGCACTTGCATAGCATTTTCCTCAAACTTCTTGACCTCCCTGTATCACATGTCACTTCAAAAACAACACTGCACTCTGAGAAAGTATACATATATATTTCATTTCCAATCACTGGACTTTCAATTGACATTGGGGTCCAACAAGTCAGAGACCACTAGTTCTTTTTTCCATTACAAATGATATCATCAGAAAAACAAATCTGAATTAAAATCTGAATTGACAAAAAAGGATATGAGAAATAATGTTTATGTTTGGTTTGTCCTTGTTTTGTTTTAATGACACCAGAAAGTTTGTGAAAATGAAATAAAAAGAAAATGAAAGCAGTCTCAAACTTTTGTACCGGATTGAAAATTACCACCAAGTGTTCAAAAAACAGTTTAGCCGAGTAAACTTCTTTGAAGCAATGTGAGCTCTTCAACTGACATAAAATTCAAGTGAAGAAGTTAAGGAGCAAACATAAGGCCATTCTAATCTGTTATCTGGACATTGATTTTGGATATTGCAACTCTGATATAGATGATATTGCTAAACATATATTAAACATATATATGGAACTGATAGTTCAGGAGTAACTTAGGAGTAGCATGACATCCGATTGGTCTTTTTCAAGTCCTATTAAAGTTCTTCATTCTTACTAGAAGGTGGTGATTGACCTGCTCCTCCGGATGCTTCCACCTCCTCAGAAGGACTGTCTTTTGCCCGGAAATTGAGAGAAGCAGAGTTTATGCAGTAGCGTTTCTTTGTTGGTCGAGGTCCATCATCAAAAAAGTGGCCCAGGTGAGCACCACACTATAAACAGAAAAAAAAATTAAAGAAGTTGTTTTCATAGAGGAGTATAAATGGGTGTAAATGTGGTTTTGTACCTGACTGCAGGTTGTCTCCACTCTGTGCATTCCGTACGAGAAGTCATCAGTTAGTGTAACAGAGTCCTTATTGATCAAATCAAAAAAGGACGGCCATCCTGCAAAAGCAGTCCAACATTGAGGGTTAAGTAAATCTTCATATGATCCCCAAGCCACCCTCCATCTCGTGCTGTGCAAGTTTAAGAGTTTTGTTCTCTTCCTGGCCTGTCCTGAGGTTGAAGCCCATTCTAAATCAAATCCTCACATTTTCTTGCTTCTCTATCCTTGTCTTTCACTCCAGCACAATGCAGGCTAATCAATCTAACCTTAATACAACACATTGCGTATGCTTACAATGCAAAGTACATTAAGGATTATTTGGAAAAGAACAACAGAGAATGTATGAAAAACTTGGACCTTTGGTTTGGAAAGAAAGTATTGCTAAATGGTGAGAAAATAAGTTTAGTGTTTACTGATGCTAAAAAATTCGCCACCATGATTCTTGGGTGTTTGGTTTCTGGCAAAACCATATATATTGGATCCTCCATAGACTACTGCATGGCTGGACGGCACATGAGATCATGAAGAAAAAAAAAATAAACCTCACTGAAAATGGTCAGTGTTATCGACAGAGTTACAGGCTGTCTCACAATCCTGTTTCCTTTATCTGGAAAATTTCTACCCAGTAACACGGGTGCAAGTGGAAAAATGGCTGCTCTGGCTCATGGGTGGTCCTGCACACAGCTCTCTGGGTAGGTGGAACGTCTGGAGGACAGGAACCTTGGGAGCTTACTATTACACAGCCTCTGCTGACATATTTGTTTTAGGTTTTTGACAAAAACCCCTACCAACTTTAAAGTACTAACTCCTGATTGCTGGTAGAGGGAAGACACTGCAAAGCAAACTCAATGAGCATTGGCAAGACTATTGGCAGTTCAGAGCACCGCTTTTTTCCTGATTATTTAAATACAGTCTTAGAGAGTATAAGAGACTTACAAAAAAAAAAAAAAAAAAAAAACCTTAAGAACTTTTTACTTGTACATAGCAAATTATCTGTATTGAGTGGTAGATTAAGAGTGTTAAAATATAATAAAAAACCTAATTATGCAATTTTACTTACTGTCCATAAGTGTAAGATGTTTTAAGGACCTGCAATTATCCTTTTCTAAATAATAATAGCAAATTAACGGAAAGAGTTGTTTGAGGACCAGTGTTAGAGATTTGGCAACCAAGGTTCCTTCATGCGCTTTATAATGTATATGATTTTACATGTCATAATGACATCGGCGTATGCCTCAGGAAGCAGGAGTCAGTTGCTGTGATACTAGGTGTGGTGAGAAACAGAAGTCAGTGTGGATACTTTCTCTCCACAACCCCTCGAACACCCAGAGCCAATCCTCCCTATACACAAAGTATGCATGTTGATGGGGCCTCCTTTCTCGCAAAGATGATTAAATTTGTATTTAGTTTTTGATTTTGACTACTAGCAATTATGAAAACATGAATGTTCCTTTCCTTTAATGCAGTGCACTGTTGTCTTTTCTACATAACATCCAAATCAGTCAAATCATGCTATGTGTTATACAACAACACCAAAAAAAAAGGAGTTAAATTGTGCGCTGAGCGGTGAAAGAGACACTATCCCCTAAGCGCTTTTCCGTGTGCATGAGAATCAATTTATATTTAATTTATATGGTGAAGCCTATGCAGTGCTTTATTTTTACATTTGATTATATTAGGCTATTATAGGTAAATTATTTATTTCATATATATATATATATATATATATATATATATATTGTATTTGTCCTATTGTTTGGGGTTGGGAAGCATTTAGGGATTTTTATGGACGCACAGACAGGCGCCCCCTGACAGAGTTCTGCTTAGGGCCCCCAGAAGTCTAGGATCAGCATTGTGAACACCCTTCTATACTGACCCCTTCTCTCTCATCCCTCTTAGGGAGGAGATGCTTGGCCGCAACTAGAAAGCCACAAAATTCCACTCAGACACGAGGAGCTCTAGGGGGAATATAGGAATCCTATGACTCAGACCGGGAGAATCCCGGCGGATCGCCACGGAGCTGATCTAATGGAGCTTTATTGCCAAAGCGAGTGGCCCAGTGAATGGAACATTGTAGTGTCCTTCTAACAAAACAGGAAATTGAGTCTATATGAGTCCAGGCTTCAGTATTGCCTGCAAATAGTGCAGCCCATTTGGCTCCCATCTCTATGTCGAAGACAAAAAAAAAGATTCAACTCCAGCGAAAATCTGATTTTTCAACACGGGCCCAGGTGTCTCTCATTTCAGCTTGATTTCTGTAAAGAATTCTTGCATACACATTCTACTTTGTTTGGAGAGCAAATAAAAATAGCACGAGTAACACAGCAGAAGCGTGTGATTTGGAACTCAGATCTGTAAGAGATCAACAATCCGTTGCTGCAATATATTATAATTATTACATTGTATACACTCAGCGGCAACTCAACATTCACTTAGTCGGAGCTGAGTCTTTTTATGCTTAAAAACAAAACATTTAATGTACATCTTAAACTCGTAACAGAAAGTATACCACTGCAACTACAAAAGCCATATTAGAAGCAAGATGGGAAGCACTTCCAGGAAACATCCAATTCATAAAAACTATAATCTGCATTTAATGCTTATTTGCACACCTGCATTAAAATGAAAGTGACTATACTTTATTAATAACACATTCTTGCATTCAAAAACAGATAGAGTGGATGAATTGCAAGAAGCTTTTTCCTTTTTTTTTTTTTTTTCTAAGTTGAACTATGTATAAATGCAACATTCATTGTAAAAGACACAAAAAAATAGTGAGGAGCAATGCAAAAACTACTTTGTCTTGTCTAGTCAGTTATTGTTGGCCAATATAACAAAACATCTTTGAACTGTCTTCATTTGACTTTTCTCAGCAAATATTGTTTTAAGAGATTATTTGTGATTGCCATTTTTGTAAGTCATTAATTAAAAGAAATATATATATATTAATAATAAAAAAAAACTCGGCATACTGTTTCTCTGTGAGACATACCTTAATTCAACAAAGCTGTTCTCTATTTGTGAAGGAAGAATGTTTTATGTGCACAAATTAAGAACTGGAGGGTTCCGAAAGATTATGGATGCCAATATAATATATTTTGTAAGATCTTTAAGTCATGGTATGGTTTGCTGTAGGTGCTGTCACTCAAATATAAAGGAGCATGTGAGCTTTCATGCCCCACACTTGCATCCTATTATGCAGCTGACTGGATTTACATTCGTCCTTGCAATCAATCATAAAGGAGGTTGAGGTTGAGGTCAAATTCTCCCTTACTGAGATGGACAAGAGAAGAATGAGGAGTGAAGAGCATTATCTATATATATTTTACTCGCTTTGAGGAAAAAAAATGAAGCTTAGTCTTGTAACATTATGTACACCATTATCAAAAGATGTACTGTAGCTTTTCTGAAATAGAAATAAAGCATTAAAACAAAAACTCATGTCATATTATCTATTATGATTTTTATTATATGTGAGTGCAGAACCATACCTGATCCAGAGTCGAACTTCTTGTCAGACCTGCAAGGACAGTAAGGCGTCAATAACAAAATATTGACTATCAAATGTAAAAGTACCACAAAAAACCTTTTGATTTCTAAATCAAAACTAAAGATTATACCGTGGGCATGTTAAAGATGGGTCATTATGGACACTCACGTGAAAAGAGGGGCACCGCAAACGACACATTGGTAGATTCCTTCCTCTTTATTATCTGTATATTTTCCTGTGAAAGCACTAGGGATGAAAACACCAAAAACCATGACTTTATACACTAAAATTATCAACTATGGATACTGTTAGCTTAATAAAAGATAATGGTCAGCACAATAAAAGTTCATCAATAAATGCTAATCTATATTACTGCTTATTTCAAAGTGCATTTCAGTTTCCCATGCTCCGTGTTTGTTTATACAAAAAAATAATCTAGATAAGTTGAGAAGGATTTGTGGGTGAACAGAGTAACATTCATCAGAATGCACTTTTCAGGTTCCTTGCGCTCTTCTCACAGGCTAAGGCACTTTTCACATTGCTACTGCCAATGGGCCGATAAATACTTTCACCAACTGTGTTTTACTACTGAGAGGGAAAGAGGGTGAAAGTGTCAGTGTTTTCACTTCTATGCTACATCCTCAACATCTATCTCATTGCCATGGTTCATTCAGAAGAGAACGTGTTTCTATCAGCCAAAGCATAAAAGAAATCTGTACGGAGAATGTTCGGTCTATTGACATTTCGCAGCATTATTTGACTAGAACAACATTTCCAAATCCAGTGTTTCTCATTGCCACTGTTTGGACACACCTACTCGATCTTTATTACATTTCACCTTTTAAAATTATTATTATTATAATTATTTAGAATAATATGTTACCTCGTTGCCTGCTTTTGCTTCACAATCCAGTTATTGAAACAAAAACAATTACTTAATACAAGAAACTATATTATAAATAATTATAAATTAATTATATTCAATTATTAATGTTAGTAGTACATTTATAATGCATGGTAGATTATTTATTTTATTTTATAAACATTTAATTGTTTTGTATAATATATATAGTATGTATAATTTGTAGAAAACTGAATAATATACTTTATGAATAATTTATATATAAATCTGCAGTTTATGTTTTTTAAGTTAATGATTAACTTATTAATCAAAATAGGTCCAAACTTTTGACTGAAAGTGTATTTTAGTTATGGTGGGTCACCCACCTCTCTGTGCCCTTTTCCTGAGTTACATGGTACTGCATTGGGGTCAGTCGCTTCCTCAGCTCCTCCTCGGGGAACGTCTTGGGCCATGTCTTCTTACTTCGGCATGTTCCTAAAGGGAAAAACAAGTGACGTAAGGCAAGCATTTAAGTTTTTATAAATCACAAAATAAAAGTAGTGCTAAACCTCCAGAATTATTAGAAACCAAACAACAGGCACTCTAATCAAGGTTTCTATGAGACTACTTCCAAGCAGGAGTCAGCAGCACGTTTGTCTGGTTACTTTGGTTGCAAATGATTTGGTTTGGCTGATGATAAAGGATGTCTACTTGAATTCCTGACTTGACTCTTGCCTGGGAAAAAAAATCAGTGTCAGTGACACACACACACACACACACACACACACAATCCAAATGCTCCATCAGTAATGTGCTACAGCCAAAGTATTACGCTGAGGCAAATTCGATTTTCCCTTCATAACATACGTGGTGAGTTATGACATTCTAGATAAACGCTCATGTTGGCTGTTCATACAGAAGGCAGTGATCTTGACTGCTACACTTGGCCCATAGCTTTACAACAGTGCTGACCTCTAGAAGTCAACCTGAGAAGTGAGTAACTGTCACCAGATAGACTTTCAAACTTAATTCATTAAATAATGACACAACTTCTACTGATATTAAACTTCAAAACATCAGCCTGGGGAAAAAAATTCAATATCAAAAATGAGCCTGAAATTCTGGCAACCGTAAGGTCCTCCGAAGAAGCATTGCAGCCATGTTCTTAAAAGGGGCCAGATGTCCATCTGTACGCCATTTAGTCCCCGGGACACGCAAGAGTTTTAAATAGCATACAATTCTACTGCAATTTCCCATTACAGAGTGTTTTCTCCCTCCTTTCCACCTTTTTCTCCAGCTAATAACGTTTTTTTCACTCCTGTGTTCTGCTCCTGTATTGTTTGGCTAGTTTTACAGCTTGTGTTCTGGTGAGAGCGGGTCTCCCTTCACTTAAGACTATGTGGAGAATTCCTCTCGACAAGATTGAAACCATGTGAATGGAGGAAATAATGGGGTCTTTAAAGGTCCCTCTGGTGAATGGGCTCCATTGATGGGCCCTGCTCTGTCCAGTGAGTACAAAGTTACTTCTGACAAACGTGGGGGAAGAGGGGAGGAGAGCGTAAGGAGGAGGGGGTCGGCTCCCTGCAGGACTCTCCCGTATTCCTTTCGTCTTCTGGATCCTATTTGTGAGACAGAGAGAGAGAATTCCAATTTTTTGTTTATGGAGGGCTCTGAAAACTATTTATACTGTGAAATAGAGGGAGGGGGGAAGGGGAAAACGTGTTTTATTTCTTGGTTTGTCTAGAAAAGCCTCTAAGGAGGCATTTAAAGAAATTCAGGAATTTGGTCTTTTTCACCCCCTGCAAATGATTTAGTTTTGGTACACCCAGAGGTCACGCAACAAATCAGCACCTTGTTCCAACATCCGTCCTCTATATCCTCAAGTGAAAGTTATTTCCTAATTGGAAGCATGGTTTGTTTTTAACACACCATGCTTCCACCAAAAATATCCTATCTTCCCCCAGACATTTTTCACACTTCTTCTCACCAATTCTCAACTCATCGCTTTCAAACTTTGTGCTAGTGCTTGCAACGCTGTGCTGTAGTAATAATATTCAAACATTCTGGTTAACCCTTGTACTTTCACACTACCAATGTTCCTGTCACGTAGTAGCACTCATACGTCACTCTATACAGGTAATAAAATGATTTTTGGGTTACTACACTATTTTTTTCAATAATGGAAAATTCTAAAATGGTTGCCTAAGAAATAGGTAATTATAATATCAACCTTGAAAAATATTAATCTCAGTAATGTCAGCCTTATTAAGCATTCTACTTTTTTTTTTTTTTTACTTTAGAATAATTTTTAGCTGACATTGGTAGAATGTTTAGCACTTAAAATTCACCTAACTGTAATGATGTCACCATAATATCATCATATTTGCAGTATGACTTGCAACATTTCTTCTTACTCACAACTATTCAATCATATAACTGTGTTAATTATCATTAAGTGAAGGCAGATTTTTATTTACACACAAATAAAACTTTAACGTTACTCTTTTGTTACTTTCAAGCATTATTATTTCATTCAGGAAATGCAAATCCTGTTGTGTTTTATCATTTTGACAAAGAAACACCCAATTATTGATATCAATCTACTGATGCATCTTAATAAAAGTTTTAACATGCACCAATGATTACTTTACAAAAATGAAATTAGATACAACTGGTCATAAAAATCCCTCAGAATACACCGTTTCAAATGTGATTGCCATCTAAAGTCCTAAAATTAAAAATGCAAATACAAATGCAATCATTAGTAGAACTTAAAATAATGTTAAAGCTTGACTGATCATGCAGGCTGAAAAAAAGGTAAAACAGTGAGTTAGGCATTATTCCTCGAGCAACTGAAGAGCTAAACAGAGGGAAAAAAGAACAAAGCGAAAAGTGACATTTCAGGGCAAGGGGTCATCAGATGCAGAAAAACCAACTTAAGCATCAGGGGGAACCTGATATCTGGAACCTACTATTTAGGAAATTATCTAAAATGTTGGTAGCACTTTATTTTACAGTCCTGTTCCTCATCTACATACTATGTACTTATTGTAGTAATTACAATAACTATGTAATAACTAGGTACTAACCCTGAACCTACCCCTAAACCTAACCCTATCCCATGTAGTTACCTTGTATTACCTGAACTTTCTTAGATAAATACACTGTAAGTACATGTTAGTACACGTACTGTAAAATAAAGTGCAACCAAAATGTTACCAAAAGTATAACTTATTCACCTATTGAGCAGTTTATGCATTTAGGTGAAGACAATCAAAGTAAAGAATACATTGTCCACTGATAAAGCTCAGGCTGCCTAAATCCAAAGTTGGTTTCTCCACAAGTGTCAATCAAACAAACACACACCCCTTGCACAATGCTCACACATGCGTGTGCACACATATAAAGGCATTGAGGAAGCAAAGCACACTGCACACACACACACACACACACACACAGCATCCAGGTGACCTGAAGGGAGCCCGCAGGCCTTGAGTTTTACAGGTTGGCCTTTGCTGACCAGATGCAGTAGATTGAACCCGGACATGGCTGCAGCCGATGCTGCTGGGAGAACAGAAACAGCGGCGAGACAGGAGCCGCCTGCTAAAACACCCTCCTATCACTCAGGCTAAAAAATAATAAAGACAAACATAGGCGAGGAGGGAGAGGAAGGAGAAAAAAAAAACACAACATAGGTCAACACAGATGTCAGTCACAGAGATGGACACTTAGAACAGCCTATCACGGGACGGCTGACACTTCTCATGCAAGGAAAAGACATGTAAATGATAAAGATGTAAAAACAAATTACCCACAATTCAACTGAAAACCTTGTAGACTTAAGACATTAACTTACATAAATAACCATTTCATGTACATCTCAATGTATAATATTAAAAAGCTTAATAAAAGAAAAGTGCCACATTGATTTTTAATTTTAATAAAGGCTTTTTAATATTATACCTGACAGGAGCTCATAAATAAAATAAATGTTAAGCCAAAGATGCAGCCATTATTTGTTTATTTATTTTTGATTGCTGACAGTCTAATACATATGGAAGCCCATTTTATGTCAAGTTTAATGAGCTGGGTTATTCGTTTAAGAATTCAGAGCCTTGAGAAGACACAGGGGAAAAAAAAGCGCAGAAGCACTTTGCATAGAAAACAGATAAAAAGCTGCCATCACCGAGCTTCTCAGCTGTTTCTATGGCTGTAGCACGTCAGTTGTGTGTCTGTGGGCCATAAACAGAAACCTAAACCTGTAATTCAATTTATCCTAATACACATTAGCAACTTTGCTAATATCTCAGAACACTTGCATTTGTACATAATCCCCTAAACCAATGCACGACACGACAATCAAGTCTGCTTCTCATTTAAATATCGCACTGGTTACAGTACCTAGTGTAGTGGGTGGAATCAGTGCTAGGAACGGTCTTGTGGACTTATGGAAACGACTGCATTGGAGCAGGGCCATGGTTGCATGCGGGGCCATGGATCGGAGAAGACGGCGAGCCATCCTGGCCTACGGGCAAACTCGAGCGCACACTGAAGAATGAGGGAAGGTTTTTAAGACCTTCTCCAAGCCTTGTTGTAACTATAAAGATATGAAAAATGTAGCTTTAAAAATATTGAAGCCCCAGAATTGTGGGAAATCACAGCTGAACTACAGAAGCAATAACAGGCAAAGCTACAGAGCGCTGCTGAATGAGAGGGCGAAGCTGCGGTTTGTAAGGAATGAGGTCCATCTAGTGGTCATGCAGGTGTGTGAGGAACAAGAGAGAAATCTTTTCATTTACTGCAACAAGGAAAGAGGAGAACAGTACAAATTAGAAATGTACATCAGAAAGAGCTTCAAATTTGAAAATTTTGCCATTAAGCACTTATTTTTACGGTGAAGGAAAAAAAAATATTTGAATGTTTGCATTATATTTGGCATCTGCCACCAAACAAGCTCTGCTCCCATGTCACATTATGAGCCAACTTTTTTTTTTTTTATCAGCTTGCCCATAAGGACTTTTAGTATATGTATGAAGTCAGTTCTCCTCAAATTCACAGTGCAACCACCAGTTAAAATTATTTAAAAAATATGTGACATTAAAATAAATGCATGTTGGTTTGATATTTTGGCCTCGTTTTCACTAAATTTCTGCTCTGTAGATGGATGTATCATGTTTCATAATGAAAACATTTTGATATTACAAATATATTATATTAAAATATTACATTTTTGTATATATCACACCACTGGCCAAAATAAAATAAACAAGGCAACCATGATTATTTTTGTATTTCAATTCAGAATTAGTACAGTAAATGAATCCAACAGCACTGGCACTCAAATGACTCTTCTTCAATCGACTGGTCTGTACGGTTTTAACACATGATCAAATACAGTCACAAGGAAGGTCACATTTAAAAAATACCCAGCAATCACTTCCAGAGAGAACTATAAACAGAGCTCAGATTACAGTTCTGCAGATTTCTGTAAAGCAAAACTGGAGCTTATTTAGAGAGAATCTCCTTCTTATCAATATCAACAATCCCCCCTTATCTACAAAATGAGTAGATCTCCCAAGCAGGCAAAATAAGTGCATTTGAAGCCTCTCACCAAATATATCAAGTGCTCTGAATATCAATGCAGTTTATAAATAAAGCATGCTTGATACTTTGAGTAGAGTCATAACTATATAAGGCCATAAAGTGACAGACGAGGGCTAAAATGTTTTAAAAGCAGATCAGATCTGTGTAAATGATTGCAGGGCCAATGTGAACAACTATTAAGTGAATGCGGGCAAATGAAAGCATGGATATCTAAAGCATGTAAATCTAATACAATTTCATCTATATCATTACATTAAATGTTCATCGGATGACTGAACATCCTGACAGGCGTTTAGAAGTTTATTAGATAGGTGTCAGTACTTTAGAAATAAACATGACATAAAATATTAATGTCTCTTAATGGTCTGCGCTTACAAAAAAAAAAAAAATTGGAAAAATGGAATGGCATGATACTGTGGTGTTTACATCATTGTATCATAGCAGTCCAATAGTAGGCTACTTTTCTTTTCTGTAACGGCGTGGTTTGCATAAACAAAACGTTACGTAATAATGCTTCGCTGCTATGACATCACGTGGGAGGATACATAGTCTATACATAGTATACAAGTATAGTATACAAGTGTAACTGATAGGCCTATGCTTCTTATGGAAGACTATTTCCTGTGGCAATTTACGTAATATATTGTCATAATAAAATAGAAGCATAAAAAAAAACAAATAAACAGATGAAACAAACGCATAAATATGTCATACATTTCAACTGCGTCAATTTTTAAACTGACAGTGAAGTATAACGGGGTTGAGTTACACATACAACGCGTTGTCATAGGGACCCTGTTAGCTACATTACTTAAAAAGTGCGTGACAAAAAAAATAAAAATAAACATATAACAAGTAGTTACACGTACCAGAGAGCAGAAATAGCGTTAAAGCCCAGTAGAACAGTAGACTAGAGAGTGAAGGGAGACCGCGGGGAGAGCAGTGCATTTGTCAAACAGCGACACAGTCGTGTACTTCTTAGGTAATGACAAATGCATTCTGGGAAATTCCTCTCGCCTGGCAGACGAGCTCTCTAAATATGCACAATGCGTTGTTTGCGCACATAGTTAACTCAGCGCGAGGCAGTAAGCTAATTACGCCATTAGACTGTACCAAAATATAGGTTATCGTTTTGTTATCGTGTCTGAACAGACGTATGAGAACCCTAGGTAGATTTTGATTTGCATGTCATCATCACATGCTACTTCTTTCGGAATGAAGCTGCCAGTACCTTCTGGTCTGGTCTGTGATCAAACAGCTAGTGAAATGCGAAAAGCTGAAGCTTTTAAAATTAATCTACTGTAATTTACCATTGTGTGGTTAGCAATATGTTAAATGTTCAACTCTACGTTTGTAGGCTATGGTTATTTTAGTGGTGCTTATTTTTTACTTAAACTTTATTATTAATATGATTCTTATTGTTATATTAAGTACTTCTACATACAAGAAAAAAAAAAAAACACCCAACAACAACAAAAAGAAAATAATACCCCAAGGATCCTTTTAGATTGGCAAAAAACTGGGAATAAAACAGATATTAAGAATTAAATATATATTCAAGTGGATATAAAGTTGAAAAAAACATTTTTTTAATTAGCATTTTGATTGAATAGCTTCTACTTTTTCTCTGATTACTCAATTTTATAGAAATAACATTTATTGTTCCAACATAGGACTGAAATGTCCAGTTTTGCATCTGAAAAGTGCAATACTTACAAATTTCATCCTTAAGTTATAGTTACTAATGTATAAATTATACATTTTTAAAACATATTCCATAACAGATGCAAAAATATCAAGGTTCATGTGATTAATCTGCAAGACTAAAAACAAACTACCGTTAACTTTTCTTAGAAATGTTAATTAAATCGATTAAATCAATTAAAAGATCAACTTTATCTCAAAAGCCATTTCCAACGTTTTATATAAATGTAGGTAACAGTCATTCTGGAAAAGCATGGTTAAAATGTGCTAGATTATGTAATGAATCTCAACAAGGAAGGAGATAAACATAAGTAATAAACAAGTACATTTTATTTACCTCATATCCACCCGAACTGCATCTAAACAAAGGCTGATAAATCTTTCTTTGTTCCAAAATAGACATGACATGCTCTGTTTATGAATGTGTCCCAATACAAATTAGAATCAGACCGCCATATCAGGCTGCAACTGTAGCACAAGTGTGTATAAGAAAGTCAGAAAAACAACTTCCATCAAAAACGTCTCCTTTGGAAATTTAGTAGGGTCGGGGACAGATTAAAAACAGCAACAGGATGGCATATAAAATCTGCCAAGTGATGGGTCAGGGGAAAAAAAAGAACATCCGACAGCACCAATTATAATGGGAAAAGCATAACTTTTAAAATATAAACAAAAACAACAGTAAATAATTCTATACTTGAATATAATCAGGCTGTTACAATTAAGACTAGTGTTCAGAAACATGGCATTGAAGGGGAACACAATTGTTCATTTCCCTCACAAAGCCATGTAGACCCTTCAACATCACACATCTCTAAATGCAGCAGTGTAGTTATTCTGTTGGCAAGAAACAAACGAGAGCTTATGACAATTTCAATTCAAACAGATGATTTCAACCACCACCATTCAATGAGATATTTACAGCACCCCTTTCTAGAGTGTGTGCATGCTGTTCTTGGACTAAAAACTAAAACAAAACAAAAAATAGGAAAGAAAAAAAATAATACAGGGAATACATCAGTTAAAACATTATCAGGGAAATAAACATCCACAATATATGGTACAATTCAAAGCTTAAATATAGGCATACTTTAACCAGCACATGCAGCTATGTATAGCCCAACGGAGCTCCCTGGAATTAAGGAGGGGAGTTAGTTACATAAAAAATAAGCAGAGGCCGGAAAACTTTCATTTGTGTTGTAAGATTTAAAGTTGGAAGCCATTTTTGTCATTGTATTGGTTTATCAAAAACAAAGAAAATACATAAGAAACAGAAATTTGTGTCCACTTGCACCAGATATGAGAAGGACAGAGATTGCATCGTACACCTCTACTAAAAGTTCTCATCGGACCGAGCAACTCTCTCCACCGGTTTCATGCCAGTGTGTGCATCTCCCTTGCTTTCCTTGATACTGAAGGACAGGAAAAAAGAAAAAACACAGCAGCTCACAGGTTTAAACACCATTGTTTGCATATGGCTGACAAAACTGATTGGGCATCCCTGGTGGCCCAACTGTAAAAGCTCCTGGATGCGGTTCTCTCAGATAACGAGGACACAGGAGAAAGAAGCAGAGAGGATGGTGGTGGCCGTTAGGATGTCCCTCATGAGAAACCCAGTGAGCTGGACGTGCTGGATCGCTGGTTCAGGCGAGACATGCTGTTCATGCTGGAGTTGGAGGGCTTGAGGGGCATGTTGCAGCCCAGGGCTTGTGGGAAACGCTGGTGGTAGCGATCCAGGCGTAGATACTTGACCGTCACCAGCTTACCTGTATAAAAGGCACGTTGGGTTGAAACAGACTGAAGATGGCAGTTCTTATGATAAGTCAAGAATAAATGCAATATTCGTTTACCATCAAACCAGGAGCCATGTAGTGCTTTGAAGGCTTTCCCAGAATGCTCTGCTGAAAGGCACTTCACATAAACGCAGCCCTAGATGAGAACAAAACCATACAGAAAATCAGCCCGTTGGTTAAATGCTTCTAGGAATATTTTATGTTCCAAAACAAAGTGGAATTCTAAGCCAACATCATATCCTTTGTGGATAAGGCAATACCAGAGAACACTGCTAAAAAAAAAAAAGTGCAATAAGGTTAAAAAATAAATAAATAAATAAAAAGTTGTGTGTAATAAAAAAAAATTATATCTTGCCCATTATCTGTTTGTCCCATTTCATTTGGCTAATATTAATATCTAGTACACATTAGCTTAGCATCACAATTCACACTAACATCAAACTTAATTAAATTAAATTATGAGTATAAAGTCAATTTGTATGATAAGATTGGTGGAAAACTATCCAATATGGTGAAAAATAACATTCAGAGTATTAAAAGATTATTTTGGCCAATATAAATGTCCAATTTATGCTTATTTCAATATCTAGCATTTGTAAGCTTAGCAACATGCTACCATGAAACTCAGTTGGAATCAATAGATTCGGTCGAATCAAAACAATTTAAGAGGCATAAGAAATAGTTTTGCTAACAATAACACCACGCATTAAAAATGGACTGTCCTATGCACTTTATGCTTCTTACAATATCACACTGTTAGCTTAGCAATATGCTAACATCATACTGTGAGTCAAGTCAATTTGTGTGGTGTGAGGAGTTGTTGCATGTTGTTGTGTTGTGTTACAAATTGGCCATTTATGAGGGTCCTTGATGGCTGGGATGTTACCTTTAAAGGCAGCAGGCAACTAAATAGGGCCTTTTGCACCGCTTTAGTTCCAGAACTAAATGTACAGTACTAAAGTATTGGTACGATTTTTCGCGAAACTATTTCCCAGTACCATTTAAAGGGGTTGCATTCGCACTGACCATGGGTACTAGGATGTGACGTAAGCCGGTCGACAGCAATGTTATTTGTGCACGGCTTTCAACAACGTTGTTTTTTGTTGTGTCTCGCGGGTTTCACAATAATGGACATGAAATGTTGACGTATACATAAAGCAATTGAAAGAATGGAAAGAGGATTAAGAATCTCCAACGACAACTGCCAGTGCTAGATTTGCTACAAGTGCTTGCACTTCAGCATCCGTATATTTATCGCTTTTAAGCATACTTGCGAAATAAGTTGACACAATGTTTACAGTCTTTTACATCATAGTGGGTGAGGGCGTTTATGAACGCATCTGACAAATCAGTGTCTACTTACATCACGGTTAGTACCAGTTGTGCTGGTTAGACCCTGCTCTGGAGTAGGAGCTAATTTGGTTCTCGAAAAAGGCAGTCCTGTACTGAAAAAAAAAAAAAAAAAAAAAAAAAAAAAAAAAAAAATCGCACCTAGTTCCTGTGAAAATACCCAAAAGTGGGTAGTTCCACAATTAGTTCTGGTACTATGAAAAGGTCCTTGTGGTGCAAAAGGCCCTATTAGAATTTGGACAAGAGCTTATAAACCCAGGTTGCCTTTTTTGTAATGAACCACAAAGGATTCTCACCTCTTTTGAGTTTTTGTCAACGGCTATGTGAACAATTCCATCGTTATCACTGCACTTCTCCAAAATGGCTTCTTGTATGGCGAGGTGCCAGTTTTCCCCCACTTCCCTGTTCAAGAGGTAGTGAGATTACTTTTCTCTAAAACACTCTAATATCAGGCAGACCTACATTATATTATGCAAGTAAAAATATTTTACTTGAACCACCAATTCAATGCAAGGTCAGATGCAAAAGTCCTTGAGAAACGTACATTACAGGATCAAACATGTTGCGAATCTTCAAGCATGGTGTTAAGCTGTTTGGTGGCGAATTTCTTCGGTCCAGCGGAAATGCTGAAGAACAAAACAAGCCACTTTAGGTTTATGAACATACTCTACATTTCAAGAATGTGGACACAATGCATAACTATGTGCTGAAAGTTTAATCTCAATAACAATAAGTAAGAGTTGTCCACATACTTAAGATCATGTGTGATTTTGAAAAAGTAAAAAGGCATAAGTGTGGCCTTAAAATGCAAATGGTTGACTTCACATGGAGAAACCGTTACCTTGGCCTTGCCACACTTTGGAGGGCATACTGGACATCTTATCAGGTGACATTGAAGGCTGAAGCCACCGCCACACTATGAAGTCCGCCCCTCCAATCCTCTGTGTTTCTGTCCGAATACGGGACTCATTAGCTGACAGGAACGCGACAGCTCTGTCCCACACTTTCTTCATCTTCTTTCTGAAAGAACAACATATACTATTCAGGACTCGCAAACACTGAACTGGGGACAGAGGGTGTTTCATACAAGAATGCAACCTGAATTAAAACCACATTCGCACTGCAAAGACACAATACCTTTCTTGAGGCTGGACAAGAGAGTCACGGACGTGAGGGACGGGCAAATACCGCTGCAAGTCCTTATTTTCCTGACAGGCTTCATTGTGGCTTCTCATTACATCTGTAAAAGCATAAGGCAAGGTATTTAAGATGCTTTACACCTGCATTGTGTAATTTCTTGTGTAACGATGAGACAGTCTTACCAATGATTCTCTCTACCATGTCATACATCTGTCTAGTTTCCTCCTCTTCTTTGCGCCATCTGTATTTCATGTAATACACCAAACCCAAAACTACACCGATGCCTACAGAGAAATGTAGGAGAGGTTAGTGAAAAGATTTAGATCTTTCCTGTACTGAAAGCACAGACATCTACAGAAAGCAGAAGCCAACCTGCAAGGATGAAGAGAACTTTGTAGATCACAGTGAAGAAGGCGCGTCTGAGGCGGCAGAAGAAGGACATGCGGGGGTGGATGGACTCCAGTCTTGAGATTTCCGATACGTTCTCTACGGGTTGAGCAGGGTCGGCACCAATCAACCTGTCAAGAAAACAACACATGACCATTGAACACAGGAAAACAGCACTCACACAGAGCGATACTAAAAGGTAGGAAAGTTACACCTTGATATATCTACACAGATAGATAGAAAGACTAAATAAACAGAGGATGACTGGCCAATAGAAAGATGATTTACGACAATTTGATGGAGGAACAGCAGGTACCTTATACCGACAAAATCTTTGGTTTTCATGATCCACTCTAAAGAGGTTTCAATCAAGTTTTCATAGGCTTCATTTTGGAGCTTGAAAGAGAAAGATGCTTTATTATATTATGCATTTTCATGTTAGCAGAGACATTTCCAAATTATACAATGAAATATGTCAAAAGGTCAGTGCTAATTAAAAAAAACAAAAAAATGCAATTTGAATCCAATGACCAGACCATGGAGTGCAAACGCTTTAATAAGCAAAACACACCTTGAGGTATGAAGAGGCATCACTGAAAGAGACACTTCTGTTTAAATGATTTTTAAGGTCTCCACAATCATGTTCTCCTGAAAGGCGATCAAAAGGTTGCACATTTTAATGCTGCATATATCACAACAAATATAAAGAGTGACTAAATAACTGTATGCTAACCTGCAACACTGGCCAGGTGCTCATGTAGAGACAGGAGAAGGTTAAGGATGAGGTCTCGGTCTTTGACGTCCTGTTCAATCAATGCAAGTAAATGTAGTGAGTGCATGTTTAAGGACAGTATGTATAACCACCAATATCTTTTTATATTATCTTTAAATATGGGACACAGATGAGCAGATACTCACATAACTCTGATCAAACTCAGGTCCGAACGGGTGATGCATGACTGAAAAAGAAAGAAAAGTCGACAAATGGCATTACTGAGTCAGCACTAAACAATATTATGGCATCACAGTATTTCCCAACTACGCCGTGGCGGAGGGCTGCTCATCGTCTCACACTTGAGGGTGTGACGAGTGTGAGCTTCTCGTCTTCTCACACTTGACTCATTGTCTGAACATTGTGTTTCTGTCCTCACTCTGGCAGGGGCCCAAATTTAGCACAGCAACTGCCCTGCATGTCTCAATCATAGACTGCTGGCTTATTAAACGTGAGCTGTCTGATGTTGCAAGCCATCTAATACATCAACCTATGAGAGGAAGCCATATACTCTGGAAAAACAACAGCTTTTAAGTTTCAAGACCAAGTTTGACCTAGATTTCAAGTGATGAGATCCCATTTTTCTGGTTCTGTGGTCGAGCTATAGATGGGAGTGGCCTAGACCTCCTTAACCATGGTTAAACCACTAAAAAATACATGGCCTCAGGTGGCCTACAGACCTTAATCAGGGTGATGCAATATTAAATGTTTGACAGGAATTAAAGGATGTGAGATATGGCTGTATAATGTGTTAAATGGACTACTTTCCTGTTGTTTAACAACATAATGATTAAGCTGACGAAACATTCTATGAAACAAATTTCTGTAGAGAAAACTCCATAAGTGTTTTAAAAGTCGCTAAACTACCATCTTTATAATGCACAGTGCACAAAATTGGAATAAGTAGTGCTTGTTTCTTTGATAGGTTTCTAATATCGACTAAAATTTTAGACATATCTTAGGACTAAACTTAAATTGGCTAGTTTCAGACTTGGACATTTGCAAACTATATATAAAAAAAAAGTATACTAGTACACAATGATAGACATTTCAAACAGTACTATGCTACACTGTTGCCACATGACCTAGTTACACTGCAGTTAATTCAGCAAGTAGCATCCAGCATCACTTCTGTTCTAAGAGAAAAAAAGTGAACATTTGGCATTATTTGCCAGCCTCATCAAATAATAAGTCAGAATGTAACTGAAGACTTGATGTCGTCATACTGGAAGATCAAGTCAAACGCATTGCTTTGTGTGATATAGTATTGGATGTTCAAAGACATATTTAATGCATACAAACTATTTTAAACTGTGCATATGTACTGCACACAACAGAAATAGTAGTTCAGTAGTAGTTTGACAGCACGTTGTTCAGAATGACTTAAATCACACAAGCTGTAGTCTACAACCTGAACAAGTAGAAAACTGGTACACATAGTACAGTATATAATAGGGATGCACGATATTGGATTTTGGCCGATATTCGATATGCCGATATTTTCGAAATAATTTTGGCCGATGCCGATACTGATATCGATATATATACAAATATATACTGATATATTTAAACTTTAATTTTACTGAAGAGAAATCCATGTATCTCTTCTGTACTGATTCCACCATAAATTTATTATTTTACAAATGTAGACAGACATTCACATCTGAAAAACAGGTCAATTTTTTCACTTGGAGAATATCGGTTTGGCTCATCGGCAAAAATATTCATATCGGCCGATACCGATAATGGTCATTTTAAGCTTTTATCGGCCGATACCGATGTTGTGCCGATATTATCGTGCATCCCTAGTATATAATCAAACTCAAAGTGAGAATGCCAGAGAGAAGTCAGTCAATCTAGCTGGCCGCAAGCTCCCAGAGTCCCCCGAGAGACAGACAATTAGGCCGCTTTAGCTTGTCTGTGACCTAGATGTCTGCAGCACGCTCTCCAGTCAAAGCTCCCTCCCCGAGAGACCGGCCACGCCACAAATATACATAGTAATTCATCAGTCGGCTTCCCCTCAAGAGTCGTCTCTGCCTCCAGAGCACTTTACTCTGAGGGTACTCAAGCTATTTAAACTGAGTGGCAATGCATGCACATCCAAGAACAGACTTTCTCTCATCTGGAAAAATGCATCAAAAGATTGATGCTGGCTATCACATTATGACCATAAATGATGTCAACATGTCAAAATGTGGGGACTACCAGACTAGCCATGATTATTATCAAATAACAGACTCTCAGAGGGTTCCCACACTTTTCAGGAGTGAATTTCCATAATTTTTCCATTACCTTTACAGTCATTTCTAATTGCTGGATAAGGAGTTTTTAAATTAATTCCATTTAACTTATTTTAATTAATAATTTAAAAGTACAAAAATTACAACATAATATTATCATTTAACATTTTCTAAATAATTTTGAAATACGTTTTAAAAGAACTTAAATTTCCAACAACAAAAAAAAACTCATGAATCATTTAGATCAATATCTTAACTAATCTAAAACGCATATCAGGCACATTATGGGTGCAGACTAGTTTTAGACTTAGCTAATACATTTTTTTGTGCAGAGCCAAAAAAAAAAAAAAAAAGTATATTAATTCATATACATTCATAATTATTCTGTAAATTCAGCACAAACTCACTTCTAGTAAGAGACTAAGAACAGAAAACAAAACAAAAAAACCTAGAAGATAAGACTCCACAAATATGGTGAGCACTGAGACCTTGGAGAATAATTTGACTAAAAGATTGTCAGACATCTAGTTGAAACATTTAAGGTGAAGGTGCGATCAGCTACCTTAAATCCACCAGGGCTGGAACAGTCATTTGACCTGGCATGGAGCACACACATACTTCTAATGCAAATACCTCTCTCTGTCCCATAAAAAGCACCATGCGACATCTACCATTTCCTGTCTAAGAAGGTGCGAATAGTGTGGGGTGATAACTGCTGTGTGAATTATTCATGTTTGACTCATGGAGTGCATAAACAATAAGAAAATCTTTGAGGAACTTTATAAAGCATGTTAATGTGTAATTTTCTAAAACACACACTCTGTAATTTTTCTTAGTAAATCAATACAATACAAAAGTTAAATTTACCATATATACCAGATACTAAACCGCAGTGATCTTTTAAGGGATGCAACTAGGGCTGCACAATTAATCAAACGCAATAAATCACGATTAGGCAGAAGCCTTATTATAATTTATCATAATAAAGAATATCTACAATGAAATACTAATCGACATAGCCTTTATCACTGCTTAGAATACAATTAAATATTGTGTGCCTTAATTATTCTTTTTAGGAAGCCATAAATCATCTCACAGAAGGATTTATTTTAAACACTCGACTGACGTTACTAAGTGAATTTGGAGTTATAACATGTTATTAAATGTAGTATTTTCACATGCTCTCAGATGGAGCAGCATTTAGTTCAGCAGAGATAGTTCACTGAGAAGACACGCAAACAGCTATCATAATCGAGAACGATTTTGTCAGTATCATAATCCTACAATTATAATGTCTGCGATTATGAACACGAGAACTTGTCAGAGAACTATGGCTCTGCGTATTAAATGCTGCTCCACCTGAAAGCAGGTGATGGAGATTTACTGCTAATCACAGAACTGGCTTTACTGATTAAATGCGCATGACAATCGCAAATAATCACGTTCGATTAATCGTGCAGGCCTAGATGCAACACTAGTGCAGCTACAACTACATTTTTTTTTTTTAGATGATCATTATTGACCTGACATTTTTAACCTCTTGTTTAAATAATGGATATGTATGTGAGGGTTCACAGACTACTGGAAAGATACAGAGGCAGATCATTACACTATAGCAATACCACAGTATTCTTTGAAGTGTACATATAATATAAAAAGCACTTAATATCAGATGAATAATATTAAGTCCAAAACATCCACTGTACCGAGGTTTTGCCATATTCTTGCACACAGCTTCACAGTAATACCATGTTTTAAGATCCACAGTATTCCTGGGAACTGGGTGGAAGTACTACAATAACACTGTAGAAATTACACGACAACCATTCAGCAGCATTATATATCTCAAAGTACCACTATATTAATGCACTATGCCAACACCACTGGACATGTACCGTGAAAATGGCACTTTTTGTAAATGTTTCATGGTATTACAATGGTTTTTGAGACTGGGAGTACAATGAATATTGTAAACATCAGCATTCTATACCATATTATTACAATCCAATGCATCACTGTACCATAGTACGACCATGTTTTCAAAGGATGATGGCGATATGTTTTTGGAAATGTACCACAGTAATACCTTTTTTTGTATGTTCCATGGTAGCACCATGGTATTCTTTTTGGAAACTGGGTGGAAGTAATACATTAATTTGCTATGGTATTTATGTGGTATTCACTCAGCAGCATCGAATACCATCAGTTCAACATGGTAATATCATGTTTTTTGGACAAAGCTCTAAGGCTTTTTAAAAACATTTGGGACGAGGTACCATGTAAGTTTCATATTATATGAATATGATACTTATTGACATTAAGTAGTATTATATATACATACTAAATAACTAAACAGCAATGTTCTTAAACTGCCCCAAAAATGTTGCTTAGGTATACAGCTGACTATGTTTATCGACACATGCCACTTTCAGCACTTCATACTTACTGACTGCATCCCCCTCGGAGGTGCTGGAGCCCCTCATCCGCAGGTACACGAGGCCCAGCAGGACGAAGAACAGACAGGCGGCTGTCAGGAGGAACATGGACAGGTAATGAGCGCTGAAACCGCCGGTGGCGGACGCCTCCTCCCGTTTAAACTGCTGCAGGAGCTCGTCCTCCGGGACAGTGCTGTGCTGCTTGGACTTGAGGGCTGAGGCATGGCTGTAGGAGTCGTTGGAACCGGTATGGTTCGAGTGGTTCGCTCGGTAGGTCGCCGTGTAGGAGGGAAAGCGCGGTCTTAGCCCGATACTGAACCGACTGCTGCCGCAGGGGGATTCGCAGTCTCCGCTGTCGAGGTGGTTCTTATTAAAGGAACCGGACGGGCTGCTGCCGTCAATCCCGGAGAGTTTCGGGAAGCTGTGGCTCACGTAGCTTCCGGTGAACTCTCTCAGTTCTTTCTCATCGTCGTCCCTCCGATCCGCGATCATTTCTAGACCGAAGTCAGGAGTATCACGCGCGCCGAGCGCCGTCTTCTCTGAGTTCCAGACGCTCCGGTGCGGGGAAGAGGAGGGGGGTGGACTGTGTCTGGAAGTCAGACGGCGTTCGCGGGGACGGTCTCGTTCACCCTCCTCTTCCTCCTCGTCGTCTGAATCAGAGTAATCCCTGGCTAACTTACTACTGTTAGATTCATAAAACTCCTTATTCCCGTTCAAAGCCCGACTGTCTTTTTCCGTTTCTTCCAAATTGTTGGGTTGACCTCGGTCGGCCCACCACGGAGAACCAGAAATGCTTTTGCTGTCCGCGGATAACCCGAGGGAGGCAGCGGCGGGTGTTCCCGCAGGCCTGATGGTGGGTGTCTGCTGCGCAGATCCTCGGTCTCTCCTGCTGCCCCCGTGATTCGGGCCTCCTTTCTTCTGCGGCGCCTCCACGTCTGACTCGTCCGAGCTGAAGCCCAGCACGAACTTTCCGGCTCTGCGCTTCTCGCTCCGACTGGCGCTCAGACGCGTGACGTCACTGCCCGGTGGCCTTGCGTTGAATCCCGGAGCTCGCGCCGCGGCGTTGCTGTTACTAGCGCCGCTGCTGCCGTTGCTGTTGATACTCCCGCTGCTGCTGCGTCCTTTTCCACTCCGGGAGCTCCGCGGCTGTGGCTGCTCTTCCCACAGCTTCTTCAGTTTCTTTAAGTACACGGGCCGCGTGCTCTCCGTTACCGGGCCCGGGGTGAAGCCGAGCCGTTTCAATTCAGACACAAGCTCCTCATCCGTCAACTGTGCGGACGCCATCTTTGCACGAAAAAACGCACACAGCGAGACACGGCGGAAGTGACGTAGAAGTAAGCGGACAGACCACAGATATGTACATAAATATACGTGTGTGTATATTTATATATATTGGACAGATGGCCAACTTGAAAGGAAATAAATGAGAAACTCTTTTCTTTAATTAATTTAATTATTAAATGAGCAACATTAAACAACATTCATTATATTCATATGTCACTATGAATGGCAATCAAGAAAAAATGCTGAAAACCGTCAGAATAGGTAAGAAGAAAGAAAGACACAAATCAAAATAAAGTGTATTTATTTACATAATGTTCCACTCATAAAGGAGTTCCGATATGACATATGGGACATAATTTTTATAATCATCATATTCATAATCCATTTTATATGATTTTAATATAATGATCATATTTAATAAAATTATTTAGTTAATAAACTGTTGTTGTTGAATAACTGAAACCTAAATTGAAATGAAAACCAGAAAATATATTGATTAACAATAAATAAAAGCAAGTAAATCGAAATTTGAATGATATGTTTATTATACAATCACTATAAAAGCTCATTACACCTGGTTAACATTACATTAAGTTGATATGAATTAAAAGTATGAAAGAAAATCTTTAATTCAATTTCCTAAGGTTTGTGTCAAATAAATGTCCAAGTACAACCGTACAGGTAATTTCACTAACTGAAGCAGTCAACATAAACCTAAAGAAATGTAGAAATATAAAAATACAAATAAAGATGTTGAGAAAAGTATACATTTTTAATTGGGTTAAACCAAGAGTAGCATTTATAGTAATGGAAGAAATCGTTTCATTATCACGCTGTTACACTTCAAAACATCAATCAGCTTGTTTGCATAACTAATCTTTTACTTGCGAATTATGGGCGCCTTGTATTAAAATCACGCCACCTAGTGACGAAATCTGTGAACTGCAGCTCTTGCTGCGTACAAGTAACTCGCGAAACAGTCCGCAGACGTACACGCTTGGTCAATTGAAGACTCACTCGAGAGTTGAGACACATTTAGTGCACGGGACTGCAGCGAGAGGGGAGAGCTAGCAAGACGACCAATTCACTTGAAATAAACCAAGGAATGGCTTTCAGGACGCCTGCTGTTCAACTGCACCTTAAAACGTGCTTTCTTCTGCTTTTAGGGGGTCTTATGAAGCTGCCCAAGAGCAAGGAAGCATGTACATGTGGATTGATGCCAGTCAAGCAAGAATATTAATTGGTAATAGTTGGTAATAGTAACATGGTTTCTGTACCGGGTCAATGGCACGTTAATGCTGTTAGAGTCCAATTGTAAACTAACCCAATGCATAATAACTTAACTCAGTGTTCTTTTCAAACTATGAGAGGCTCGCTGTTTTATCCTACAGGTTTTGAGGAGGATATTTTAATAGTCTCTGATGGCGAAATGGCCCCATTCACACACGACTTCAGGAAAGCACAGCAGCGAATGCCTGCAATACCTGTCAATATCCAGCACGTGAACTTCACCTGGCAAACCACTGATCAGGTACCGTAAAACTGATGTATTCTTGATCTGCCATGATCTTAGCCAGGAACACTTTACACAATTTATTTTCTTGAATGCCGTCTTTTTCAATATAAAAATCCTTAAAACAAACATTTGAATTAAGTTTGTTCTTAAGTAGCCTTTACGTGTAAGTGTTTTCAGGTTTATAGATTTTTATGATTAACATGTTCGTCTAAATATAGCCTACGTCAAGATATCCGATGTATTAATATATATATATATATATATATATATATATATATATATATATATATATATATATATATATATATATATATATATATATATATATATATATATAGCCTATATATATATAATTTGTTTACCTATAAAATGTTTGAACACCATTTCGGCTAAACAAGACATTAAAGTTAATTTAACGTTAAAAATAAAAAAAATAAGAATAATAATGGATGCAATAATATTAACAGTAATATAAATTTGAAACAAATGAATTAATAAAATGTGTTTGCACTTTGATATTGTGAAACGAATCTGTGTAGTGTATTGGCCTAATTTGAAAGGGAAAAGGTCATTTCAATTCTTGTGGTATTTTGCATGTTGGTGTTTTAAAGCTGCACCGCGTATCAAAGCGCGGGCCCGCCGCGTGTGCGCGCCTCCTCGACGTGCATGTGCCAAACATCTGGGTCGTCATCAGTAGAGAGCACACGTGCGGCGTGCCAGAGCCCGCGATTTATTGAACAACGAAACTTCCATTTGGAAACACTTTGTGTTGCTATTGATTTTTGGTCCTCTTTGTAATTCTTTATGGTTTTGGCAGAAACTGTGGCAAAATATATATTTATTTATTTTCACAGTAGGTCCCAAATAGCCAGTATATGGTATTCATCACAAATTACATGACTAAAATCAGAAAGAAAATATTTCAGATCTCAGAGCGGAAATCTTTTAAAAACGTTTTGGTTCTTAGGATTCCTTCTAAAAATATGTACATTTTTATTTATACTATATGAACAGCTGTAAGCATTATAAGGCATAATAATAAAAGTAACAACAATAATAATGAATAGTAATAACTGTACTTTTATTTGTATTGCTGACACCTTTTCTGGCTGCTAAAGTCATTTTTTGATTCAATTCAGATTTATTTCTGGCACTTTTTACAATAAATATTTTTTCCAAAGCTGTTTTACCAAACCCACTTCGCAAATAAATGTGACAACAGCAAGGAGAAAAGTAAATAAATACACAAAAATGCATTTACGTTTAAACGTTTGAAAGTCAAAGTGAACATATTTTGTTATCATAATCTGTGAATTGACGAAAGAGCAGCAAGAGGGAGAAATTAAAATAGCAAGGGGAGGGATATGGAGGAAAAAGAGAAGGGCCCGCTCTGTCCTGGCCCCTGTTTGCTTCAAAGACGGCCACTGAGGCTTTAGAACAAAGGTCTCTGCATAAAAGGCTGGCAGCGAGAGTTATCTGTGTTGGTTATTACCATTCAGCTGTAGGATTAGCTAAGCTCTCCACACAGCTTGTGTACTTTTGCCTTCATCAAACGCTGCCCAGCTTTTACACTCCGAAATCTAGAGACCAGAAAAAAAGAAAGAACCGTCTCCCTTGCTTTCATCTCCTTTAGGGACAGTTTTTTTTTTAAGCGCGTGTTTGGCCTCGCCATCACAACTGTCCTCAAAAGTGTGTAATCCTCAAAAGGTTGAGGTCATTAGTTAGAGAGCGAAGCTATGCTTCTTTAGGAATAAATTGATAGCCTTGCAAACTTAATGATACCCGGAAACCTTCTTTTTACTCTTTACAGATGCATATGTGCTCCTGTCATGAACCACATCCAACCTTTTTTGTGCTATATTAACCCTCTTTATGCAAATCAAATTTTAAGATTAAAACAAAGTTAATGTTTGTTCATCTTTTAATTCAGGCAGAGTACTTCTATGAGTTTCAGACTTTGTGTTCATTTGATAAAGACTTTATGGATGACCCTACTGTCAATGTTCCTCTCTTAGGATCAGTGCCACACAAAACCTCTGGTACGCTTTTATTCTCTTTTATTCTATTTTTTAAAATTATTTCACTATTGTTGTGGCTTACATTTTCCTTCTTAAAGGGAAATTTCACCCAAAGAAGAAAAAATACTGTCATTTACTCACAAAAGAAGATATTGTTTGTGACCAAAGAGTTGACGGTAGCCATTGACTTTCATAGTATGGAAAAATCTACTATGGAAGTCAATGGCTACCATCAAATGTTTGGTCTCCAACATTCTGCAAAACATCATGTTTTGTGCTAAACAGAAGAAAGAAACTCTTAACAGGTTTGGAAGAACTTGAGGGTAAGGAAATGATGGCAGAATTGTCTTTTTTGGGAGAACTATCCTTTTAACCAATGTTTTGATAATAAACTGGTTGAATACTGGAATAATCATGATGTATTGATATATTCACATAATTATCTATCTAGATTCTTAAAATCACATCTATGAGATGATTATTATAACATATGACACCTGTGGCACATCGATGCTTAAGGTTAAGTAATCAAAAGGGCTTTTGTGTACTCAGTGGTCCAGGTGGGCTTCCCATGCAGAGGTGACCAGGATGGTGTGGCAGCATTTGAGGTGACCATCCTGGTGATGGATGCTGGAGGAAACATCATTCTGAGGACGGCACACAACGCTATCTTCTTTAAAACATGCCAGAAAGGTGAGTTATCAAACTTTGCAGTCCAAGCATGAATGCTGATGCTGAATGACTGTGTGGTTTAAAAGAGCATGTTATGGACATGTAAAACACTGGATCAGTCATCGAAACTTTGCAGACTAAAGCCAAGACCCAATTTCATCGCTCTGAAGAGTTTTCAAGTTCATTCAAGTCAGCTTCATCTCAGTTGTTCATCTTCTAAAAGAAAATATAAACAGAAACAAATGAGACAGTTGACAAAATGAATGCAGCAAGAATGCATACCATTGGTCATGTGAAAGTGAAGACACTCATAATGTTACAAAATATTTAAATATATATTTTTAAATGCTGTTCCTGTGAATATTCATATTCATATTCTTCAAAGAATGCTGAAAAAAAAGTGTTTCTACAAAAATATTAAGCAGCCCAACTGTTTTCAACATTTTGATGGAAGGACTTCTGAAAAATCATGTGACTCTGAAGACTGGAGTAAATAACTGGCATCACAGGAATACATTACATACAATTTCACAGTATTGCTGTTTTATTGTATTTCTGATCAAATAAATATATGTGACCCTGGACCACAGAACCAGGCTTATGTGTACATCTTTCAAAATTGATATTTATACATCATCCGAAACATCATTTATTCTTTCCATTGATGTATGGTCTGTTAGGATCGGACAATATTTGGCTAAGACACAATTATTTGAAAATATTGAATTATGAGGGTGCAAAAAAATCGAAATATTGAGAAAATCACCTTTAAAGTTGTTCAAATGAAGTTCTTAGCAATGCATATTACTTATCAAAAATTAGGTTTTGATATATTTACTGTAGGAAACTTACAAAATATCTTCATGGAACATGAAATTCACTTAATATCCTAATGATTTTTTTGGTCATAAAAGAAAATCGATCATTTTGACACATACAGTGTTTTTTTGTCTATTGCTACAAATATACCCCAGCGACTTAGGACTGGTTTTGTGGTCTAGGGTCACATATTAAAGAGATCATATTTATGATTTTTCTTTCTTAAGGAGCACGAATGAGCATGTTTTGTCCCTCTTTAAGAGTAGTTGGTCAGAGAGAGAGAAGCAGAGATCATGGTACGGGTGTCTCTCAACCATCGCTGGCTCATGAGCTCATGTGAACCCTGCCAGTTGCAACCCTTTGGAATGAGCGTGTTATGTTTTTCTCTGACCCCCCCTCCCTTCTCACACACACACACTAACCTCACGGTGTTGCATTCCCCTACACACCCTTCTCAATTCGGCGTGTAGACTTCACAGATCAAATGGTCCATCTGTCTGAAGCCACCCCGCGGGGAGGAAGCAAAGTGTTTCCTAGTGACAGCTGAGGGTGCAATAATAACTAGTGCTCACAACTTGTTTTATTTTTATTTTATAAGACTGGCTGCTTGAATTTCAACCACAGGTCAAAATGACTTTGACATAGTTGATATAGTTTAACACCTTCAAGTTTATCCTTTTTTTAAGGAGTATTTTTAAGAATGTTGAACAATAGTTTTGTGTTTCATAAACGTAAACCGCATTGAGTGAACCTTAAAACCAATAATTATTCTGACATCATTTATACACCTTTATGTCATTCCGAACTTGAATGGCTTGACAAATACACAAAAGCAGACGTTTAACAGGATGTGCGAACTTCTCTTTTTCCATATAATGAGAATGAATGGGGTCCATATGACTTTCCAACGCTACTTTGAAAGCACTTTTGAAGAGCAGACTCAAAATTTAAGATGTTTTTTTTTTTAAATATATATTGACAGCCTCAGTCCCCATTCATTTTAATGGTATGGAGAAAAGCAGCTTGGACATTGTGAAACTTTTTCCACCTAGAAAAAGAAAGTCAAATGGTTATCAAAAGACATGAGGGTGAGTGAATGGCAGAATGTCAAGCACACTAAACTACATGGTCTTTAAAGACAGTTGTGAATTACATTACAACACATCTGCAACAGTATACACTGCATTTGACAAAGTTGTTGACATTCTGGTTTCAACTCAGCTTTCTCCTTGCTGGTGTCAGTTCTTCTGAAGGAAGTACTGTTATTGAATTCACTGCTCTTTCAACTTCTCTCAGAATCTGATGCGATTGGTGAACGTAATCTAAAAAAACGTAAGAAAATCTTCTCACATTAATGTCTCCTCTTTCTGAAGCAAAGTGCCCTGGTGGTTCAATGGAGGCTACTGCAATGAAAGGCAGGTCTGCGAGTGTCAGGATGGCTTTTACGGTGTTCACTGTGAGAAAGGTAACCATATTTATATAGAGGCACCATAAGGACAAATAAAAACTAAGTTACTGAAACGTTACTGACTGTGCAGTTGATTTGAACTGCATTGTGAATTAAGTAATAAAAAAGTTAAACAAATGAAAACGAATTATTTATATTGAATGAATTACTGTAATTATATATTTAAATATAACATTTATATTCATTTCAATATTTGAGGTTTTATGAATAGTTTTGGTCCTACTGGATCTTTGAAGTGTCCCAGAAATGTCTCATATCATATACCTGGAGCCACATCAATCCATTAACAACAGATGCGAGCATGTAGAACCTCGTCATAAAGTCTCCAATACAAAAGCCAGATAGGTAAAAAAAAAAAAAAAAAGAGAAATGTATTCTGCAAAACTCTTTTTTTTTTCAGCAAGACAAGCCTCCTTTGGAAACAAACAAGTGCATATAGTTTATTATGATGATGATTATACTCAATCTCAGAACATCACTTCTCAAAATGCCTTGTGCAAATTACAAAGCGTGGTTAAGCCCGCTATGTATTCGTTTAGATGAAGGAATGGAGCATGCATGTATTCTAGAAGGTTTCTATGAATTACCCAGCAGATTGGGACTGCTATAAGTAATGTATATATTAATGGTGTATTATATATAATACATTAACTAGCAATGTTTCTGTCTTTTTCAGCCCTCTGTTCCTCAAGATGTCTGAACGGTGGCCTGTGTATGAGCCCAGGTGTGTGTATATGTCCTCCGGGCTACTTTGGACCCAGCTGTGAGAGAGGTTAGTTTCCTACCTGTTGCATGCAAACATACAGTTATTGTGCTATATTGTGCCACCATTCATTAAACCATAAATCAATACCAACAGGACAGGAACTTGAACTTGACTAAAACATGCTATAAACGTATATGTATAATACACAGAAATACACATACGCATAAATACATATTAATAAATGGTTTAACATTACTAATTAGCCAATAACAAGACAGGAAGTAGCTTGAAAAGTCTGATCATAGTCTTTAAATTCTTTTTTTTTTTTTTTTTTTACCTTGTTCTTGACCTAAGCACAAATTGTTTGTGCATCATTTTTCTATGTAGTTTGTGACGTGCTCATTGACTTTGCGTTGCATTTTCTACATTAACAGCTAACTGCAGCACTACCTGTTTGAATGGAGGGACGTGTTTCCATCCTGGCAAATGCATCTGTACCGTCGGCTTTGAAGGGAGCCACTGTGAGCTCAGTGAGTTCAGCTACATGTACCTTCATCATCACTGTGAATGGAACAGACTACAGAACAAATGAACAGTGATCTAAACAAAATTAAGCCAACTTGCAATGAAAAAAAAAATTTAAATGGGTTTTTAGGGGGAAAAAGTTGATAAGAACTGCAACTACTAAAGGCGCATTGTTTTATTTGCTTCATGAATTCGATAGTCTTTGTGTAGTAATGTTCAAAAGTACCCTTCAAAAGTTTGGGGTCAGTACTATTTATTTTCTTATTAATTAATAAAATGGTTTTATTGAGCAAGAATGCATTAAATTGATCAGAAATGACAGGAAAGGCATTAATAATATAACACATGATTTTCATTAAAAAAAAACTTCCTATTTGTCAGAGAATCCTGAAAAACATGCATAACTGTTTACACTAAAGATATTAAGCATCACAACTGTTTTTAACATTAAAGATAATGAGAAATGCATTTCTGAGCACCGAGTCAGCACATTAGAATGATTTCTGAAGGAGACTAGAGTAAATAATGCTGGAAATTCAGCTTTGCATCATAGGAAAAAACACCTACCGTTAAGAAATTCCTGACCTTATGACTCAAAAATGCCAGCTTTTTTGTACTACTGACTAAATAGCTCTATTAACTTCTTACATAGGGTATTAATTGACTGTTACATTATTATCATCATCTTTCAAAGGGAAAGCAGCGTTCTTGTTCTTAAGATTGTAATAGGCTCACTTCCACAAATTGCCCTCAGAGCAGTTCTCCAAGTCAACTTCTTAAGTGAAGTGTGTTCTCACATTAGTGTTTAATGGGCCGGCACCTACATGCGCAAACACAGGATGTAATGCAGTTGTGTTGTCACCCTAATCACTAATAACAGCCTCGTGAGCTCACATGCACTCAAACAGTGTGGCATTTTATCTTTGGCCTTTTCCGGAAACTTTTTCTTCCTTTTTTAAAATTTAACGGGTATTGAGATAAATGCAATTTAGGACTTGCTCACTGAGGTTTGCTTTGGTAATCGCAATTATTTATACAAGCTTGCTTTGCTTCAAAGGTCTATAGTGTATTTCGTTGATGTTTAAACAACTCCTCTTTGACCCTGGTTATCATCCTTTACTATTCAAAGGCAGGAAGTATTGCAGTATTCAGAGGCGTTTGCTCTGAAAAGGGAGGGAAGAGAAAGATCTCTGTAACATTTTAATAGCATTAAGCCAGTTTTTACCGACTGATCCACTGCAGTATCGTGTTCTCTGTCAAAATGGTTTATGACATAATCGCCAAGAGTCCCCCCCTTTGTCTGGTTGCATGGATATGGATTTCCCTGATTTGTGAAGGAACAAAGAAGCCGCTGAAATTCAGTTGGTCTTGATCAAATATGCAGGTGTAAGAGGATCCGAGAGAGTTTGGGAAGGGGCTGTCTGCTCTTGTTTTTCAAAAGCACTCAAGTCTCTTCTATTTACTTTACTTAAATAAATAAATGTATAACGTGAGTACACTGAAAAATGTATATTGTAAGTTTTATTAGTGTATATATATTTAAATGTGATACTGCATAAAACTTCAATGGGGTAAATAAATAAATGTTTATATTTGATTTAAATATATATTTGTGTGTTTTAAATATAAAACATGATTGTATGGAACCTGAATGGAGAAATTAATTAAAGCTGATATTGACCTAACAATATAAGTTACTAATAGAATGTGTGTAAGTTCAGATACTAATTTAGAAATGTCAGTTAGCGAAGAAAAAACATTCTCTTTTGCAGTCTGTTGTTTTTGCATTTTGGGATTGCGAGTAATGAAATTGCTGTCTGCAGGTAAATGTCACCAGCCATGTAGAAATGGAGGCAAATGCATGGGGAGAAACAAATGCAAGTGCAGCAAAGGCTACCATGGCGATCTGTGCTCCAAAGGTGAGATTATCTCGATTTAGCAGAAGAACTGTGGATGTGTTTGATCAAAAATGTGCTTGATTGCACCTTAAAATTTCCACTTGGGCTGCAGGCTTGCTGAAGAGCACAGGAAACATTACTAAGACTAAAGACTGCGTCTCTGTGTATGGCTGAATGTGTATGTGTATACGTGTGTGCAGCTGTCTGCGAGCCCATCTGTGGAGCACACGAGAGCTGTGTGGAGCCCAACAGTTGCCAGTGCAGGGACGGCTGGCATGGACGTCACTGCAGTAAGAGTAAGAGAACATCCTTTTTCCCAAGGCCAATATGGGAGCAGGAGATTTTCCTGCTCAGTTTCCCCTCAGTTATCACAACATGGATTCATCTGTGTCTTTTTTGCGACAAAGTAGAAAGCGTCTATCTCTCTCTCTTTATATATATATATATAAATATATATAATACCATAGTTTTTGTACAGATTACATTCATGGTAGTACATTGGAGTGCTTAACTAAAACACATTTTCACGACCTCAGAACTAACTAATATAAAAAATAAAGTGCATTTAAATATATTAAATATTTTAAAATAAATGGTACTTTATAAAACCTGAAACCTGTACAATGTACAACCTGCATTAAACATGAAAATGTCACTAGATAGCATTAACATTAGTCCGTGTATGCAAACTTTTTTGAAAATGTAAATAATTAAAACTATACCAGTGAATTCATTTTGTAGCCCTAAAAATACTAAAACAAGAATTAAATACGCTGAAACTACATGTAGAAAAAATACAGAATAACTTTAAGTAACAAAAAAAAAAAACTTTATTGAAAAGAGAAATTGTAAATTAAAAAAATATTTCAATATTTCAATAAGAACCTTGGTGCCATGTCTGTATGTCAATGTCTGTATTAAATATTTAATTTATTAATTAAAAATTTCTAGCAACATTCAAGCACTGGTTAAGCAAAATAAGTATTTTACCACAGTTTGCACCATTTTTAATCAATATTTTTATGTTTGATTACTTAATATGGATCATGGCATTGCCACACTGTTATTTTTTTATCTGTCTTATCCTAAGAATTACCGGTCTTATCCTAATGTTTGAGCAAAAAAAAAACATTTTTAGCTAACTACTTCTCCATACTTTCCCTGCACAAAGGTCAAATGAGTAGTATTTTATACCAAATATACCATAGAAATCATTTTAACTCTAACCCTTGCAAAAATGGCTTAGTTCTCAATCATTAACGCCGCTCTACATGTCTGACTGCTCCCTCCCTCCAGGATTTCGTGGAGTAGTCTCCAACAGCCAGCGGGTCTCTGATTCCAAGCACAAGTCACAGCCTGTGGCAGCGAAGGACACAAAGGAAGTGCCTGAATCCAGTCAGCCCTCTGAAACCAACTATGTGGTTTAAGCCTACAAATTTTGAGCCAATAGCTCCTCCATTTCAACATTGCCTTCTCCAAAACAAAGCTTTTATCCTCCTCTTCCGATCCTCATCGGGACACTCCCAAGCTGGACTGCTGCTCTCTCAGAGCTAGACTTGTTTTTGTATTACAGTCACAGTGTCTTATTTTACCACACTAGTGCCTTTGATATAGTATCTCCCACAGTCACCCTTCATCGAGCTTCTGTCCTGCGTCAACCGAGAGAGGAGCGAGTCACATGCTTGTGGTGAGTGTCTGTGATGGTGTGGTTTAGTTTCAGATGTGGCACTTAATCACTGGGAGAAATGTGCGTTACTATCCAAGAACTTCCGGGTGCGGATCCAGCTTTTCTTAGGATGATAAGTGCTGTGTTTTTTGCTTGTACTTGTGGCTCATCTGATTTAGTAAACATATTGTTGTCATTATTCTCACTAACATTCTTTTCACTTATGTAGTAGCTAATCCGGCAAATACTTGTATAAGTAATATGTATCCTGTTTATGCTATTTAAAATTGAAATCTATAGATATATATTTAGATATGGGTAGGCAGTCTTTAAGTGCTTAAAGTTTTCATACGTATGTATAACAATGCACATGAGCTGCTTGTGATGTCATGAAGCCAAATATGTCTTAATTTTTCATGTGACCTCATTACAGAAATAAAATGTGTTTTCATGGAAGTGGAATTTTCATGGAATTTTTTAACCGATGAAGGGTCAGTTCTGTCTTTATTAACACCCTCTCATGTTGTTCCAAATCTTTTTAACTAACTTTCTTCTCTGGAACACAAATTAACTCCAAAAAGGATCATAAAGGCGTAAAAATGGTCCATACGACTTCTAGCTCTCCTTGGTGTGTTCATAAGAAGTTCATTCATTTGAAGTGGTTCTTTTTGTTGAAGAATCTAGTTTTTCAAAACGGAGCTGTTGGCAAACTGGATGGATTTGGTTCTTCTGTTGAACTCACTGTTGAGATTTTACTAAAGGTGGTTATCAGTGCATAACATCTTAAATTTTGGCCTTTTCCTCACCAAAACCATCTAATAGTTGTAGTAAGTTTAAATATTGCACACATGTCGTATTATTATGATACCTTGATGCTTTGGATTTGTTTTTGAAGGTTGGAAGCAGACAAAGACTATTAAATGGAAAGTACTAAAGCTCATAGAGGATATACTACTGTTCAAATGTTTGAGTTTGGTAAAAAAAAAAAAAAAAAAAGATTTTCTCTTATGCTCACCAATGTTGCATTTAATTGATCAATCAGGAATACTGAGAAATCATATTATAGTTTAAAATAAATTTCCTATTTCAATATATATTTTAAAAATAACTTCTTCATGTGATGCCAAAGCTGATTTTGCAGTAGCGATTACTTCAGTCTTCACTGTCACATGATCTTTCAGAAATCCTTCTAATATGTTGATTTGGTGCTCAAGATACGTTTCATATTGTTATCAATGTTGAAAACAGATGTGCCGATTAATATTATATTTTATGCAATCTGTGATGAAAACATAGTTCAAAAGGACAGCATTTATTTGAAATAGAAAGATTACAAATTCCTTTACTGTCACCTTTGATCAATTGAATGCATCCTTGCTGATTAAGTGTTAATTTCTTAAAAAACAAAACAAAAAGTTACAGATCTCAGTTTTTGAACAGTAGTGCTTATATGCATATATATATATATATATATATATATATATATATATATATATATATATATATATATATATATATATACACACACACACATATATATACAGTACTATGTAATATATATATATATACATAGTACTGTATATATATGTGTGTGTGTGTATATATATATATATATATATATATATATATATATGCATATAAGCACTACTGTTCAAAAACTGAGATCTGTAACTTTTTGTTTTGTTTTGTTTTTTAAGAAATTAACACTTAATCAGCAAGGATGCATTCAATTGATCAAAGGTGACAGTAAAGGAATTTGTAATCTTTCTATTTCAAATAAATGCTGTCCTTTTGAACTATGTTTTCATCACAGATTGCATAAAATATAATATTAATCGGCACATCTGTTTTCAACATTGATAACAATATGAAACGTATCTTGGTAAGTAAACATCAACATTCCAGTTGCATGACGTGACTTTTGCCAAACCAACATCTGACAATTCGTCTCATGATGGTGGAGATGGTAAACATCTGCACCTATTCAATCAACTCAAATATGTGACTGCTTGGAATGTTTAGTTTCCCAGTACAAGCACTTTTCCCTTTTTTTTTTTTTTTTTTTTTTTTTTACAAACTTTTAGGCTTAGAAAACCTGTGGAACAAATTATGCAATAACTTTTAACTAATGTAAAGAAAGTGTATATATATATATATATATATATATGTGTATATATATATATATATATATATATATATATATATATATATATATATATATATATATATATATATATATATATATATACACACTTTCTTTACATTAGTTAAAAGTTATTGCATAATTTGTTCCACAGGTTTTTCCTGTGGAAAAGTGCTTGTACTGGGAAACTAAACATTCCAAGCAGTCACATATTTGAGTTGATTGAATAGGTGCAGATGTTTACCATCTCCACCATCATGAGACGAATTGTCAGATGTTGGTTTGGCAAAAGTCACGTCATGCAACTGGAATGTTGATGTTTACTTACCAAATACATAAAGCCTTGTGCAACAGCCACCTGGAAGCGCACTCATCCTTTGAAAAAGCAATCTTTGGTTTTCACGGTTGAAAGGCTTTAGAGAATTGCAGGATTCTGAGGCTTGTCTGTAAATTCTGTCTTGGTAAAGAAGAATGATGGCAATGTGCATGCAATCATACACACATATGCAGGCTAGGAGGATCATTTACAATGTATGCCAATTAACCTCTACAGGGGGCCGATCAATCAGCCATGCGTCCAGAGGAAGCTGGTATGGTGACCAAAGAGGATAAGTGAAAATAAACTAGTTGTTGCATGATTATTTGCACTGTTCCACATCACATAGCAGCTCGACCCACCATGATTGCCCTCTGTTGCCCATGGGAGCTACGTGAATTTGCCCTGTGTCAGGTCACCCTTCATGGAGGATATACAACAATAACAAAAACACTATGTGGAATGCAAAATGTGTAGCAGGCAAATGAGATGGCATTAACCATGGAAACGGAAGTCAGTTCGTGCCAGTGAATTTTTGAGACATCTGGTAACTTGTGTTAAGCAGGTGCAGTCTGGGTACAAACAGGTATGTTCCATTTATATCTGCCTTTGGGCGATGGAGCAGGTACATCAGAAAGATTTAGTCTGTTGAGAATCAACCGAAATGCTCTCTCCATTACAGCTCAAATAATGCCTCTTCTGGGAATCATAATATGAGCCAAAAATATGATAGACATACTTATATGAATAATCCAAAATCAACATTTACTGTAAGCTCAATTAACAGGCATTATGTTGGTTGCCACAAAAAAATAATTTAGACTTAAAAAAAAAGCTTATGAATGATGAAAACTTTGTCTGCCAATCAGAATCCACCAGAGACTGTAATGCATTTAAAGTGGCAAATGACATCAAAAGCAGCATGTCCTTATAATAAAAAGAAAGGTATCATCGCGCTGAAAAAGTTATCGTTCTTTGTGTGAACGGGTCTTAACTATATACAGTATAAACTAATAATTAATTCTAATGAGAATATGGAATTCCATATCACTATATATACATACACGTAGATCTACATTCATCTTCTCCAGACACATCAGTGCTTCTATGTGTTGTCACTCACAGCAAAAATAAACTATGGTAAGATGGTAGTATTCACGGACCAGCTTTAATAGATCCAGTATGGGGGATGGGTCTTTGGGAATATATCTATGGTCACACACAGAAAAAAAATCCATGCGTTTCCTAAGATGCAACACCATTGCACAGCCTCTGGTTGTAAAAAACGGTGAGATTTACATACCTGAAGAAACAGACATGTGTATAACTATGCTTGCAGAAGCACAGTCAACTTGCTCTCAAGTGTTCACAGGCCGTTTCAGCAAGGCAGACGGCTTACATATAGCGGCCCATAGAAACGGCTGTTCAAATAAATATACATAATTAAAGGGATTTGAACAAACCTGAAACAAGTCCCTGGAATTTACACCACAGAGCGAAACGACAGCACATCATCTGTTATCAACGCAAGAAGGAGAGGCAGAAGTCATCAGTATGGTGGGGTAGTATGAGTGTTTGTGCCAGTCAGGAAAATTCCTCTGTGATGTGGAAGAGATAGACAGAACCAACAAAAGCAACAAGCACATCATGCCCACTGTGGCGAAAAGTTCTCGTCATTGTCCCGGCAAAAGAGAAGCAATGAAAGCAGGACATCAAAGGGTGAGCGGGAGAATGGGCTGTCTGAGCCAAGCGCTTTAGATCTGCTCTGCACCCCATCCATAATCACCCTGCCGGAAAATACAGTAGGCCAACAGGTAGCGGTCAGGAAAGTAGGAAAGTATTAAAATGCATTAACAAGCATCTTCTAGACATGTGCCATAAGGAGACTAAATAAATCACTTCACCAAGACTTTGAAAAGAGATCAAATTTACACCGCTGTGTGCTTTAAAACTCCCAGCCTATATGATTGTGTGTATTGTCTGAGCTGTAAAGTGAATCAGTGTCTCTAGAGAATATAGGATCTTCCCCTCTTGTCTAAAGACAGCCCTGTCCTGCTTCTCCAGAGACAAAAACACAGACTTCAAAGCCTCGCGGTCATCAAGAATGTCTGTGAGACCCTATACTTCAAGAAACAGCCACTCTGGAATTTTAAATGGACTTCTTTATCCCGTCTCTCCCTGGGTCTTTCCGGAACAGAACGGGTGTTGGGCATCTAGTTGTGTGGATGGCAAATCATGTGACTTCTAAAACTGAGATAAAATGGACCTCCTCTTGTGGATTTCGGTGAAAGTGAAAGTCGTGACATTTGCCAAGTATGGTTACCCATACTCAGAATTGGTGCTCTGCATTTAACCCATCCAAGTGAACACACTGTGAACACACACCCGGAGAAGTAAGCAGCAATATATCCAGCGCCCAGGGAACAACTGGGGGTTCAGTGCCTTGCTCAAGGGTAGGGGTGCTCCGATCACGATCGGCCGATCATTAATGCGCATCTCGTCAGTAAAGCCGGTTTTCTAATCAGCGGTTAATTCCATCAGGTGCGTGATTTCACATAGAGCAGCTGTTACTACACAGAGCCGTTGTTAATAGAGAAGATGCGCAAATCCACTTCATTTTCAGCGTTTTTTTGTGCATCCTCTCAGTTAACAAAGGCTCTTGTGTAGTAACAGCTGCTCTATGTGAAATCACGCACCTGATGGAATTAACGGCTGATTAGAGAACCGGATTTACTGATGAGATGCGCATTAATCGGCCGATAGTGATCGGAGCACCCCTACTCAAGGGTATTTCAGTCATGGGTATTGAGGGTGGATGAGAGCGCTGTTCATTCAATCCTCCCCACCTACGACGGTGCCAGCACTGAGACTCAAACCGGCGACCTTCAGGTAACTAGTCCAAGTCTCTAACCATCAGGCCACAGCTGCCCCCAGTCTCCAGTAACCAGTTAGACATATATATGATACAGAAATTAAATCCACTTATGTTCTGCAACAGAGGAGATTAGTATGTTTAATTGCAGGGGAAGAAGACTATTTTCAAAAATAGTGGCCTGTTCCTTAAAAATCACTTCCAGTCAGTCAGAGTGTGTGATGCTGCCACCTATCCGTGATACAGCGACACTGCATGTGTGTTTTGTCACTCCAGCGCTATGGCTGAACAGGAAGCGCCTGCACCTTTGAAGTCTCTCAACTCGTACGATCCAACGTATATCTCTTTTAATAATAAATCCAACGCGAATGCCGAAGCCTGGTGGCTAAACTTCTCGGGGCAGCCGGTGTCTTACGGCGACATACAACCGAGGAAATCGCTTCAGATGAACACTTTTCTGAGTAAGTTACCGCAGAACTAGCAAACTTAGCCCGTTTCCCTAGCCGGGATGTACTAAAGCAGTTTTTTTTTCCCCAGCTCATCCGTGGATCTTCAGAGCGTCAGACGGAGCTAAACTGCTGGCCAACCTCAAAGAAGTTTACTTTCCCACTCCAGCACAGTTTGAGGAGTACGGATGCCAACGGTACCAGCCCGTGGATATCACTGCACCAGGTGCGAGCTCATTCTTCACCCTAAGATGCTCCATATGCCTTTGATATACACAAACAATAGTTTCATTTAAAATTGATATTTATGCTTTGTTTTTGTCAGTGTACTCATTACAAGAAAACTGTACACGTTTGATCAGGAGTATGGTGAGAAAAGAAGATATCTGCAAGCTGGAAATCCCCGAGGGTTTGAGAAAGGACCTCAGCCGTGAACCCGATATACTGAGAGACATTCAGATTTTATCTGCCAAGAGATCAATAAAGGATTCAAACTGAATGAATTTCACTCATTTATGATATCATGTTCAAAGTAGGCAGAAGCTTTCACTTTGAATGTGTGAAAAAAAAAAAAAAAAGTATTACAGCACTTTGTTATCTTTCCTCGACCAATCAGATTCAAGGATAGCAACTAGCTGTTGTACATGAAAGCAACAAATATGGGTTAAAATAAGTTTATTTTTTTACACCAAAGAACTTTAAATTGACATCAGTTTTTATGTGACCATTTTGCCCTTAAAAAAAATCAATGACATTAATATATTATATTTTTGTTTTATTATGATGAATATTGCACTTTGGACACAGGCATATAGAGGTCCCTGAATATTATGTTCTGTGTTTTTTTTTTTAGTTTATTAAAATGAGCAGACTGACATATTGTAAAATATTTTGAATACTTTTGAAACCGATTGCATGCTACTTTAAACTGATGTGAATGTAATGTTGTGACATGTTAAACTGCTGCAAATAAAATGGTTTAGCCGCAATTTAAAAAATGTTTGCATTGTGGTTTTCCATATAATTCAGGCCTTTTAGTAAGATTTAAGTTAATCATAAACATCCCATAAACCCAAATTTAACTAAATGTCTCTGGCTACATGTTCAGTTTGTTCCCAAACCATAAACACTGATTCACGACAACATCTAAATAAATATGAAAAATCACCATGTATTACACACAACAGTCAGCTAAAAACAGGAATCTTAATTAGCAACACAGTAAGCAGATCAAGTTAAGTTGTACAATCATGTTTGTAACATTCACATTTAGCCTTTAAATTACAAATACTGCTTCCAAGTTGGAAGTATGCAGCTGGTTTGGAAACAAGGGAAAACTACAGTAAAATAAGAGTGTCTTGAGGAGCTTCATCTCAACTAAAGGAAGAAATTAAACAAAGGAGTTTGATGTTAATGCCCATCCAGATAGAAGAATAGCACACACACTCCATTAATTCTGAACACTGCAAATAACTGCAATGCAAAGAAATAATGTCTTCTATTCAGTGCATTTATTTTATTCAAAAAAATATTATATATTATGTGGTCCACAAAGTTTTTTTTTTGCAGGCATCTACAATGCTTCATTTGGATATTAATTAACATTTTTATTTGATTATTGTACACAGAGTCTATTAAATTAAAGAATATTACTTTCACCTCTAAAAGTGAAGAAGAGCATCACAACATTCAGTGTTTCTTCATGGAGTCGAGGATGCGCAGGATGTAGATGAACAGGTTGACTATGTCCAGGTACAGGTTGATGGATGCCAGGACGTGCTCCTCCGGTGAAAGCTTATGCATCAGCAGGTGAGTATCGAAAATAATGAACCCGCAGAACAGCAGAGCTCCAGCCCCAGCGAAGACCAACTCCATCGTGTCATTGTAGAAGAAAAGCTGAAGAACACAGAGTTGCACAGTTGATGAAATGTGGCTTGAAATCAAAACGTAACTTGACTGCATGACTCCTTAAAGAATCTTATAGGTTCAAATTAAATTCAATCAATTTGACAAATACTGAATACTATCAAATTATATATATATATATATATATATATATATATTAGGGGTGTAACGATACGCGTATTCGTATTGAACCGTTCGGTACGCGGTACGCATTATGTATACCGAACGGTTCGTTGGAGTAATTAATTATATTTGAAAAAAAAAAAAAAAAGAGAGAGATGCGTTTAACAGACTAGAAATGAGAAGATCCTCCAATAACCAACAGGTCTGGTGTTTGGGTGCACTTTGGATTCCCTTTAAGCTATAATGGTGATGGCAAGAGAGTGGTGGATAAATAAACAACGGTATGTCGCATCTGCAACATGACAGGGTACACCAGCGGGATTACAAAAAAAACGAACAAAAAAAAAACAGCGGGAATATCTGGGATATATGCGTCAGTACTATCTGGGAAAAGACGAAAAAAAGGAGAAACATGCACGCAGCAAACTATCCCTGCAGCATTTAGACACTATAGCTTACAGGGAATCCAACCCAAACACCAGATCTTATATTTCTGGTCTGTTAAATGCATTAGACATTTTGCAACGAGCCTTCAGCGCGTGCTGAGTGAGCGAGCGCCTTAGGGGCCGTTCACATATCGTGCCTAAAAACGCATGGAAAACGCTAAGCGCGTCTTTCTCCTGAGGCGTCTGTCTTTGCTAAGCAACAATGATGTGCTCTCTCCATGAGACGCGAAAATTTCAGCGAAGGATAAATGGATTTGCAGCTCTAAAAATCGCTTGCAGTAGCTCTGCTACTGAATTTATTTCAAAATTGCAATCCATATACAACTATGATCAGCTGTTCCTTCATCTTGGCTGAGCTCTCAACGTTGTTACGGGAAAGGATGAAGCTGATTGGTTGGTTCTTGTCACATGACCCGCGGTGCGCTTGCGGCATTCTGAAAAGTTGAGATGTTTTTACATTTTGCTGTATCTAAAACGTATCGAACCGAACCGAACCGAACCGTGACATCAGTGTATCGTATCGAACCGAACCGTGAATTTTGTGAACCGTTACACCCCTAATATATATATATATATATATATATATATATATATATATATATATATATATATATAGAGAGAGAGAGAGAGAGAGAGAGAGAGAGAGAGAGAGAGAGAGAGAGAGAGAGAGAGAGAGAATAAAATGTATATTTATTAAATAATATAACAAACCACATTTTATATATATGTATATATATATATATTATTCTATACATTTTTCTTTTACATTGTAACTAATAATTTAGCCTTAGACTCACCCTCATAAAGCTCGCAATGATCAAGATCCACAGGCCAGCAAACAGACTGAAGAAAAGGATAATAAATTAGGGTTTTTCTACATGCTCTACAGTCTACATATACATATAAACAAGCAAGAAATGTTGCAGCAGGTTGTCTATTAAACAGACCAATAATATGAATGGAGAAATTTTCACAAAGATATGAATTTTTCCTCCCAGTGACTTCTTATGGCGACGGAGTGGACCATGCATCACATCATATAATAGAGTTATGACTCATGGAACCCCATTATTTTTGTAACATTTCATTTTAATGACTGGAAAGAAGAATGTTTCTCCAGCGACAATTTCTGCCACGACACAAGAACATCATTCCGCACGGATTCGGGAGTAAATGGATTAAAACAATAACTCCTGTTACTGTGATGAATGTGACGGATCTGGGCCTTGAGCGGATGAGAAAGAGAATTACCTGGCTCCGAGCTTGCTGAAGTCTCTTTTAGACTGAAAAGTGTAGGCAGTGAGACCCAGGAACACGGCAGACGTGAGGACAAAGGCCTGGAGCACTATGGTGTACTCATAAAATGTCACTGAAAGCAGAAAAATATGGTATCAGATGAGCCATCAAGGATGCATCCATTAATATTATGGGGCTGGACTTCTATAAACTTACCCGCAGTGGCTACAGACAGAGACTCCAGCAAAGTCTGCACAAACATTTACAGTCATTATATCACAGTACTTAATAGTAATATTTAATAGTCTATTTAAAATAAAAAATGTTATACTCACAAACCCAAAGAGCAAATAAAGATTAATGGGGTGCTGGTGACGGTACACAGCCAAGGCAAGGAGCAGGATAAGGGACCCGATAGCACATATCAACACCAGAGAGGGACTGAAAAATTAATGCCGTGCATGACATTAATATATTAACACAGATTAAAGTGCAGTTTGTTTTCATAGAACAGCCACGACGTGTGGTAAGCCTACAGGTGAAAATGTGCTCTTACCTCTCGTGCACAAAGTTTTTAACAGGGTTACAGAGCATGAAAAGGGCAGATACAGCAGTCGTGATGATAATCTGCAATGACAGGATTGTGTAGACCTTGCGGAGGAAATCTAGAGAGAAATAAAACTTTCAGCGTCAACACTTAAATCATGCTTATACACATACAAATTATATATATATATATATATATATATATATATATATACACACACACACACACAAATATGGATAGGCCTTGTAGAAAAAAAACAATAGAGAAATAAGACTTGAGCATTTGAAAACTTTATATATAGACATATATACACGCACACACTCACATTATACATAAAACTTAGTACATTACATATAAAATACACATAGTAAATAAATAATTACATTAAAAATAATACATCATATATATATATATATATATATATATATATATATATATATATATATATATATATATATATAAATTATTTAAATATATTTCACAACTTGTCTCGTGACTTCAATGTTTATTGACGTTCGCAAATAGGATATCTACTATTCACACTAAACGTCGACAAGAAGGTTTGACAACTACATAAGAAACCTGCAGCATTTCTAAGAAAACTAATAATCTCATTTGAAGAAGAAATCATCTAACGTTATAAGCGGCCTCGTGACAGAATGCCCGAATTAACATTTGTGCCATATGTTTCCTTTACTAATGTTACCTGGACCTCACGATGAAACAATGTGAAATAAATAATTGAAATGAAGTAAGGATCCTACTCCAGCTGTTTTACATGTTACTGATTTCCAGACAATGTTATTGTACGGACTGTATTACCGATTGCGTAGACGCCAATGCCTTTTAAATACATCCAAATCGTGACTTACCCATCCGGATGTGGACGCTCGCCGTCGCCACATTCGTGCCATAATTAAAATCATCCTCGATGGATGATCGTGGATATTTCTCCTGATTCATGTTTGATCGAATAAAGCGCGTATCATTTACTTTATAAATATACAAGAGATAATACGACGCTCTCTTCCGTCTTTCTGTGGTTTGTTATTATTATCTCGTCCTTTAAAGGTGGGCTTACTGCCACCTAGCGGATCAGACCTCAAAAGTGATTGAAATCTACTATATGCTATGACTATATGCTAGTGTGCTGTTCTCATTTAATGTGTTTGTTTTTAATGCTTTCTAGTGTGGATATTCAGTCAGAGATCTTCAAACAGACTCAGCAGTTTACAGTCTTACAGTAATATTATACTTGAATTGTCACTGCATTAACGTTACATGACTGCTAAATATAAAAATATATATAAAAACAAAACTTTTGACGTATATGTCTATATATGTCTCTGTGTGTATAAGTCAAATCAAAAACCTTTAGCTGAATAGTGGATTTTTGTAATGACAGATAAATTATTATTTTATCTTCCCTGAAGTACCTACTACAATTAGTGTGCACCAGCAAGGAAGTTGGCATAATGCATCGTTTGATGCTCATTTGAGTCGGTTCTTCAAATGAATCATTAGGTGGATAGTAAAACGATTCGCGATTTAGTATGAATCTTTTAGAATAGATGGTTCATGGACGCGATTAATTACTTGAAGCGATACAACTATAACTCGATACGAAGTACAAAAAAACTAACGTTAGATAAAGTGGGAATATGTAAATATCCATTAAAAAAAGACTGTGATGGATAAGATCATGATTAAGGCAACAACTGCAGCCTGTGAACGACTCAGGTAAAGGCATTTTACAAACAACATAAGTTAATCGAACACGAAAAAGTACTTGGTACCAAAACTTACCATAATGCCATATATATGAATACAATTAGGAGTAGTAGGTCTGTATCATCGTAATGTTTTATCAGTATGGTGTTTGTTTGTTTGTTTTACATGAGCCTATTCTTTGAACCACCATATACAAAGATAAACCAATTTCCTTATTGCCAATTTTGACAACTAAATAGCTCATTCTATAACTGGGGGTACATTTCTCATCACCAAAAAGTAAAAACAATTTGCTTTCTGAATAAAATTTCTTGGTTTCAGTTTATATAATGTTTTCATTGGTGTAACATACTAGTTGCCAGGCTTAATTATTAAACACTTTTGGTATTACAAGGGAAGGGATCATTTCCTTGGAAAAATTGTAAACAATGTTACAGACTTTTATTGTTTAAAAATAATTTAAAGACACATACAATAAGTTCAGAATGTACACAACAAGGAAATAACATCAAACTGAAACAATTTTTTTGTTTATTTATCTAAACTGTAGATTTTAGAAATCTATTTAATATAGATATTATTTACTGTATCATTCTTTGAACTCAAGATCCTCTCAAGTCAAAAACGGACAAAAAAAACAGATTAAAAAACGACAATATTTTTGAAAACAACATTTTGAACACTAGGTTTGCATCAAATGCATTTTCTAAATATTGACCAGAATTGCACCCCTAAGTAGTGCACAGGCCATTCGAGAGAATAAGATTAGCATACAGCCAAATACAAGCGCAGTTCTTCTTTACAGAATTAATTCCAAACGCCTTACTTTAAATTTCCCAACAGGTACGTTGAAGAATCCACACAGTCGTCTGTCATCTCTCTTCCATTCTCAGAGGGGTTTCCTGCACCTGCTTTCTTCCTTTGTGGTGCTAATCAGCTAACCCAAGTAAGTAAAAGACCCCGTGGAGAGCTCCACCTCATATTTAAATAACACTGTTTTTAATACTCCACTTATTTTATAACCCCAGCAGTGGTCGCAAAGTAATTTCCTTCAGATTTAATTACAACCTCATCTCCAAAGAGAATACAGTTTTTTTATTTTTTATTTTTTTACTGTGGGCTGGTTATACCTATCGGTTCAGCCATGTAATGACATACCTGTGGGATTCAGAGTTGCTGTATGAGTTGCTCATAGTCTCTCCTGGGCATGCTTAACAAAATGCACCACTGCCCGTTGCTTTCCCTCAGGAGCCTAATGTGGAAGCACAGCATTTTATTAAAGCCTATGTGGAGCCAGCCTCAGGGACATGGCTACATAATTCATTTGGAAGTACGCTGTCTCCTGCATCCCTTGTATCCATTCCCAGGAGTTTCTGAGTAACCTTATGGCTTCTCGCATTCAGGGGATTTCTTTCATGAGGCACATAGTGGTGCCTCATTTTCTATTTCCAATCCTTGTGTTTCCTTTTACGCCGTATCAGCTATTACAGGCTAACGGAAAAATGTTACATGAAAAATTAAAATGTAAAATACAATTTTTCTGAAATTGTATTCCCCTCAGGCCATCCAAGATGTAGTTGAGTTTGTTTCTTTATCAAAACAGATTTGAAGAAATGTAACGTTACATTATATGTTTACCAGTGGATCCTGTGTAGATAATGGGTGCCGTCAGAATGAGAGTCCACATAGGATTCCACACGACTCTGGTCAATCGATTAACAAACTGTGAATTGAAAAGCTGCATGTTTGTGAGAAATCTACTGTAGAATACAGATATTTTCACTTTAAATCTTTACTTCTGGCCAAAATATAACCTCGCAATCCTTAATAATGTTTCCTGTAGTGAAAAAAAAAATCCATCCCCTATTGTCCTTTCACATCAAAATCCACTGTCATGTTTGTTTCAAACTGTTTTTTTGTTTGTAAATGGTGCTTGATTTGTGCATATTTCTCTCCTGATTCAGACAAGACAATTGTTTCACTTCGGAAAGCAATATTATGAATAAATGACTCATACTTGAAGCTACGGTTTTAATTAAAAGCATCTTGATGGATTTTGTTATGACAAACATGCAGCTTTTTGCTTTACAAGACACTAATTGGCGAATTGGAGTCGTGTCGATTACTTGTGAATGATGATTGATTTATTTCATTTTATTTTGTTTTATTAAGTTGGTGGCACCCATTCACTGCAGAAGGTCCATTGGTGAGCAAGTGATGTAATGCTTCTATAAAATATGCAGGTCATATCTAATGATCTCCAAATCTCTTCCAATGCAGAAACAAACTCTACATCTTGGATGGCCTAAGGTAGAGCACATTTTCAGGTTAACTATTCCTGTAAGGCCAAGAAAGTCTTAAAAATCATCATGTAGGCAGAAGAATACAGCTTATTTTTAAGTTTTTTTTTTGTTACAGCTGGCGTGATTTAATTTCCAACATGCACCATTCATCTTCATTATAAAGATTAATTCTTGTTACACAAAAACAGCCTCTCAGTAGATTTAAATTCCTAAACCACGAAAAGCTTTAGAAAAATAAACAACCTTGGTAATCATAATTGCCTGCGAGTCTGCATCCTGAGTGACCAGCAGATGGAGCTCTCCCTATTAACAGCAAACGTGAAACAATAGTTTGAGGAAAGCTACTTTGAACTTGTGCTTGTTAAGCTGCTTATAATTTAAAGTGGTAGAAAAGGTTCAAACAAGTGAAAGCTTAATGGTCATGTATCTGAGCTTCTAAGAGAAGAGATACTGCGATCAATATTCCACTCCATCAGCACTGCTCCTTGAGCATGACTCTTACCACTTGCTTACCTATTGAGGGAGATAAGAGCTGGAGATGCTCTTCTGAGCAGAAAGCATCTGGTAGTGAAATGGCAGTCAAGTAGCAAGTCTGAAGATTCTAAAACAGACATTAATAGTCATTGTAACGTAGTTCAAATTACATACTGTGATTTTGACATCATAATGTAATCAGGTTCTTTGAGCCAGTGGGTTCATTTGGGGTCCTATGGAAGATGATTTCTGATGCTGCTTAAATAATATATTCAGCTTAAAACCCCCTCCTTTCTCACACTTTACTGCATGTTTGCATTCAGCTCTATCTCCATCCATTCAACGACTGATATGAACAAAATCACCGTTCTTCATGTTTTTTTTTTTATTTTCTTTGTAGATAATCTGCTTCATTTGGTCACAGTGTGGGAGAAAATATCTGTTGCTAGTTCTTTTACATCACAAATTTAACATAAGAGAGCACACGGCTTCCAGCAGGAGCTTGCTAGACCCTTTTCATTGGGCCCCAGTGAAATACAGATGTGATTCAGTAAAATATTACTGACAGTGATTATTATATATTGACATGATGATAATTTCCCTGATAAGCTCAGCAATAATGTCATTTTTGTTTCTATCAGTCAGATTCATGAATCACTATTGTTTCAATGAATCTAATCAGTTAAACTGGTTTGCCTAAAGGTCTGAAAGTTCAGTTTAATTCATTCAGACAGTTCACTCATGCACTGAATCGTTTGCGTTTCTCACATAACATAATAGTAATAGTTAAATAGTAATAGTTCAAGTTTAAGGAGGCAATTCAAACTGATTCACATCAATAGTAGGCCTATACAGGCAAAAATTCACTTCGAAAATGAAATAAGTGGAGTTTAAATTTAGATTTAGTTAGAACTAAAACTGTGCAAATGGAAAAATGGCAATAAATATTTCTATATTCCATCTGAAGCACAGACATTGTTCAAGCCAAAAAAAAAACAGACAAACTTATTACTGAAAAAAAAAATGCAATCTTGCAGAGAAGAGTGAAATCGGTATGTTCAAATATTTATCCAAAATAATTGTAAATGCAATTAAATGGAAAATGGTATGAGTGGTTTGGCAAAAATTGACACTGAAGACAAATTTTCAAGTTGTGGTGCGTCTCGTCCAGTGTGTGAACTTTATGCTTTGTTTTGCTTATACTGTAACTGTATGCTCTTGTTTGAAGGATGTATTTAATGAATCATTACCAGCCAAATTAGCTTGAGTGATAGAAATGAATATCATTCAGTATTTCATATTCAGTTATTTCAGTTTATTTATTTTTTAGGCTACTTCATGTTTCTAACCTGAATGCATGACTTGCCATAATAACAAATACCCAAATTAGAAATAGGAGGTATCCTATGTGCACTTAAATTCAGCATTGGTCATTTACTATCTGCTCGTGTCCTAAAGCTGAATTTTTTCATTGTTGTCAATGCGAGTGGCAGAGCAGATCAGTTTGTACAACATACCTCTGTCATAAGACGTCACATTAGATCAACAGAGCATTTCGGTGTCATCTCTTCACTCAGCATGTTGTTTTATTGTTTCTCTGTTCGTCGGCCATACAAAGGATTACAGCTGTAGGAATCCCCAAATTTATACATAGACGATAAACATCATGCTAACAAAGTATTAAATTTGTACAAAAATACTTTACAGCTCATAATACCGGTCCATTAGAAATAAAAATACAATATTTCAGGGATATAACTGCGACAGTGATTCATAAATTCAATCGTTTACTGAAAATGGACACCCAATATTTTAACTGGCAGTGCTTGACTTCACTAAACGTTTCCACAAATGGAACATAAAAATGACTCGTTTCACTTGACCGGAGTGTATTCGCAGTAACACAGTGAAATGTTGTAACAAACATAGACTGAGGTCAAGCCGAACGTAATGAAAGTGACGACTAACTTGAATCAGGGCTTGAAAACCTTAATTCAACATCTAGTGAATTGCGAAACATATCAAATGCATGAGTTTAGGGAATGAACCCGTACGTGAAAGTTTATCTGAAACAAAACAACAACAAAAGACACCTTTTCGTCATCGTCAAACGTTCTCCATCAAGTGGGCTTGATGAGGTTTTTGTTCAGTAATTGGACCACAATGTGCCATTTGAATACAGTGAGTAAACAGGATCTTTGAGCACTGACAATGAGGGGGACACACTTCAATCAAAAACACAGTTTCACACAGGTGGGTGAGGGTCTTCATTGCCATTAGCAGCTTACCTATGGCTTTTTTTTTTCTTACTAACATATTTTTTTCTCAAGCAGAGTTAGAAATGTGATGGTTAGTGGTCTCGTGATTTGACACTTGTTTTTTTTCCCCTCTTTACAAACCGATTTTGTACTGGGAAAAGATATATAAAACCATAACAGTACCATATACAAATTACCATAATGATTTAAACCATTTAAACAATGTGGGGAGGAATACAAAAGTCTTTTCTCATGGACATCAACCCCATGCTTGCATTTTTGTCATAAGTTGATTTAAGCAAATGAGATGAATTTGTTGGTCGTAATATCCTCATTTATCACACCCGGCGGAGTAAACAATATGCGAGTACCTACTTGAACGCCTGTCGTTTTCATTTAGGAGATTGATGTTGGAATAAATAAGCTGTTCTATCCTTTGGGCCAATGATGGATTTCCTCAAAATGTGGGGCGGGAGTCTGGAGACCGCAGACCTACGGCGGTTACCTAACAAAGTACAGAGTTTGCGAACCGAATGACCTTCTCCGTGCCATCAATCTGCTCCGCTACACGGTCGATAGTGCCCTCATGCTAACCAGCCATCGCTCAAAACCACACACATCCCTTATAAATCATCCGCCTCTATTCATAAAAATAGACAATCTGTCCAGTTTCAAGATAAGGTGCCTTTGTGCCACCCTCTCCTTTTGAGCGACATTGAATTTTATATTTACGGTGATAAAGGTGTTTTTCGTGTAGCCAAGCTCTTGTATTTTTTTGGACAGATGTACTACAAAATAGTTAATTGTAAGGTCTCATGCATTAGGTTATAACCCACATTCAGCCACAATTGAAAAATTACCGAATTCATTGTGCTGATTATTATTTTTTGTATCCTCTCTCTCATCGAGCATGATCAACTCTGACCTTGGCATCAGATAGAAGGAAATACACAAACAAACACTATACACACACTTGTGTTTCAGTATCACAAAATAGGAGGATCGACAATTGCGTTCCAAACGTGGAGCTTTGACAGACTTCGTGGAGGCTTGCGAAATAAAGTCGGGACACGCGCACACTCATTCAGACTCACACAAACACAGACGATCACAGAGTGGCCAGTCCGATATCATTAGCACAAGTCTTAGTGTTGCTTTTATGCATCTTTTGCTGCTTTTTTTGAGTCCTCCTCGAAACTATTCTTGTTTATTGGCAATAAAAATTAGGGATGGCACTCTTTCAGGTTTTTTTTTTTTTCTCTCACAATTTGGTTTTCCAAGAGGTCAGTGTGGTCTTCGTTGCCTTTTTCACAAGGTAAAAACACACCCAGCTTGTCACCTCTTGGTCATGGTGGTTCATGCTCTGACTTGGGATAGGGACTGGGTCTGTGCTACAGGACAACAAACCCCTCTTGTTTTCCTCTACTAGAGGGAGCCGTTTATGGAGGGGAGGGTTCGCTTTAGCACCATGATGAGGAGAGCTCCACTGCAGGCACCTGGAAGGAGTTCTGCTATAAAGTCTTGTTAGGGTCTCTGTCCTCTAGTCCTGCTAACGTGGAGTTGTGCTGGCCCTGCTCCAGCCCTGCTGTGGGCTGTTCGAGAGGGTCCGCGGGGTCAGTCCAGTTTGCTGCCTCATCATTGGACAATTGGTTCAGTTCTGAAGGCTGCGAGGAAACCGGGTTTCGACTGATGACTAGATCCAGTTTGTTCCCAGACTCGGCTATAAGAGGAACCACTAAACAGCAGTCAAAGTCTCTAGTCCGAACGTGGTTTATCTGTGGCACAAAGCAAGGGAAAATTCATATCATTTACACATACACCTTTTTTGAAATATCAAAATGGAAGAACAGAATTTATGGGATTTATTTATTTTTAATAGCATTTCATAGGGAACTAGTATTGTTAAAAAAATTTTTTTTTTACATTTTACAAAAATTTACATTTAATAAAACCACCTGTAGAAGTCTGTCGTATGGCTTCAGGCCTCCGATTTCTGCAGGGCCGCCTGGACGGATGTTGTTTACATAAACCCCCTTCTCCAAGACCCCATCAGACACGCTAAACCCGAAGTCCTCAAGGTCTGAGTCCTTCACGAGACTCGCCTATGAATGTGGGAATAGTTACACTCATTAAACCTGCTGTATAACCACTCCACTGATCTAGAAATGACCAAAAAAGAACCCACCTTATGAAGCTCAACTGGGGTGGGTGACATGATGTCTTTGATCTCCTGCTTCACTCTCCTCACAGAAAAAGCTTTTCTGCCAACGTCAGTGGGCAGCGTGTTGCTGCGGTTGGCCTGTGAGTATTGTGGTTTGTTGCTGCTACGTTCCTGAAAGCTGGCCTGACGGCCCAGATGGCTTCGGGTGGGTGCTGGATCATGGTTTAGACTCAAAGAGCTGCCCGACATAATGGTGGCCTACAAGGAAAACCATAAGTAACGGAGCTGAGTACCAATAAATATAAGTGCTGTAAGGGTTATACAGAACAAAATGCAATGAAAACACACTTTATTAGTACATTTTAGTTTTCAAAACTACTGTTCAAAAGTTTAGGTTTTGATTTAGAAATTACTACTTTTATTTAGCAAGGACGCATTAAATTGATCAAAAGATTTCTACATCAAATAAAGGCTGCTCTTTTGAACTTTCATCAAAGAATCCTGAAAACAAATATTAACATATATAAAAAAAGAAAAAAAGTTTCGCAATTCCCCAATATTACTGTTTTTATTGTATTTTTGATCAATTAAAAAACATCTAAAACAATCTTACCGATCCAAACTTTTGAACAATAGTGTATGGAAGTTACATAGACACCATAAACGCTCATTATGTCAATTCTAGTACAGATGATGACAAAGCATTTTGTTAACAGTTTGTGTTACACTTTTTTTGTTCAGTATGTTACAAGAAGCAAAATGCTGATGGACAACGATACACAAACTTTTACTAACATGCATTTTTATACACTAATGGGTGGTTTGAACCGCTCCGACTTCCACCATGGCAAGCCATGGCAATGATTAAACAAACATTATGAACGGTGGGTGTTTTTTAGATGTTTCTTGAAGTCGTTTGAAGATGATCTTCAAAAAGAACCTGGTTCTGGTTAGGCGTTTGCTGAGGACACTACTGCACAAAACTGAAATATTTCCACAACAAAAAGCCTTGCTGCAGCTGTTCCATCATGCTTAGCATGAGCCCACATGCCTTCGTTCTCTTCAATCCACCGTCATTTGCTAGTTTGTGTGAATCTCACTCAAACTGCACGGAATGGGGATTCCAGGTTAATGACAGGTGACCACACAAAAGAGGAAACTCTTCTAAGCCGATGCATTTGTGGTAAGCAGTGTAAAAAAAATCATTAAACTGGTGACCAGACATGTAAATCATGCACCTTGACACCACATTCAATCAGTTCAGCATGTAAAAAATGAAAACGTGTGATTTCGTTCAATGTTTTTCAGTTCGTTTTGAGCTCAATAGTACATTCTACTGACACAAACCAGAGGCAAACACTTTCATCGAATCCAATTAGGGCCAAAGGGTACATTCAGTGTAAAAAGCTTTTGATTCTATCGTGTTTCCACAGACAAGTGGGATGGAAAGTGAAGAGCTTTCAAAGCGATCCCTAACGTTAAGTACTAAAAGCTTCTCTGCACCGTCGGCTACTCGTGGTCTGCGTTTAACTCAAGGTACCTGACAAAGCGAAGGCAAGAAAATCAATCTGCTTTCATGAAACGTTTCAAGGCTGGCCACAAAGCATGGCAGATATAACAATGTGCGACATGACAGCAGATATAATCGACTGTACAACACTGACAAAAATAAAATAAAAATGTAATTAACAGCAGGCTAAAGCCATTTTTCTAGAAATTCTTGCTGTTATTTGAATCATTAGTCAGTTCTATCCACGTTTTTGGTCAAATTCTGTCATTATTTAGAGACTCTCATGTTGTTCCAAACCCATAGTTCTTCTACATAAAAAGGCATTTTAGGCAAGAGCAGAGTCAAGCTCAACAAAATCATAATAAAAGCAGTCCCAATTACTTTAAAGTCATCGGAAGCCATTGTTTTGAATGAGGAAACGGTCTCGTCCTTCACAGCTCTCAAATCTAATCTCATTTGCTCCAAGCTGACCTGTAGAAACACTATTCGAACTTTGCACCTATGAAATGTATTGAATCCGTCACCTGAATTTCACCTTTATAGCTAAACACATTGTGTGCAAATACATGATGTAGAGGCTGATGAGAGATGCTGCCGTGTACTTTGAGGCAGAGCCAAATGTGGCATTATGTCGATTCTTATTGGCATATTAATTTCTTGTCAGAATCAAGCATCCCACTAGATGAGGATCTGCTTTATAGTAGGAAGAAAACTGCAATGTCAGACCGATATCAGTGTGTCCCAGTGTGATATCAGTGTGTTTTTTTTTTTTTTTTATAACAACATGTGGAATGATAACAATGTGATTTAAAATAGTTTGTTCATTAGTCTAGTGACAACAGCCCAAAAAACAGCCTGTTTTTTGGGCGACATCTGAATGAGCGCAGATGTTTAATTTGTTTTAATTTGTGTTATACAAAAATGTGTGCGTATTAATGCATTTCATTTTATTTTATTTCTAAAGAAAAACATAGGTTGTTGAAGTTAGCTTTTGAATATATTACTGGTAATATTTACTGGTTACTTTGATTTTAATTGTGTGTGTGTGTGTGTGTGTGTGTGTGTGTGTGTGTGTATATATATATATATATATATATATATATATATATATATATATATGAATTAATTTTCCAGCAGAGTTGATATTGTTAATTTAAATTTTGTTTATGGAAATTATATATATAAATACACACACATACACTTACACTCACTGGCCACTTTATTAGGTACACCTTGCTAGCACCTTGATAGTGGCATTTAAAGAATGCTCAATTGGTATTAAGGGGCCCAAAGTGTGCCAAGAAAATATCCCCCAAATCATTACACCACCACCAGCCTGAACCACTGAAACAAGACCGGATGGATCCATGCTTTCATGTTATTTATGCCAAATTCTGACACTACCATCTGAATTTCGCTGTAGAAATCCTCAGTTTCCTGTTCTTAGCTGACAGGAGTGGCACCCGGTGTGGTCTTCTGCTGCTGTAGCCCATCTGCTTCAGGGTTCGACGTGTTGTGCGTTCAGAGATGGTATTCTGCATACCTTGGTTGTAACGAGTGGTTATTTTAATTACTGTTGCCTTTCTACCATTTCTCTTCAGTCTGCCCATTCTCCTCTGACCTTTGACATCAACAAGGAATTTTCGTCCACAGAACTGTCGCTCACTGTATATTTTCTCTTTTTCGGACCATTCTCTGTAAACCCTAGAGATGGTTGTGCGTGAAAATCCCATTAGATCAGCAATTTTTAAATACTCAGACCAGCCAGTCTGGCACCAACAACTGTTCCACTTTCAAAGTCACTGAAATCCCCATTCTGATGTTGGTTTGAACTTGAGCAAGTCATCTTTACATCTAGATTCCTTAAAGCATTGAGTTGCTGCCATGTGAGCGATTGTCACCAAGCAATTGAATAGGTGTACCTTATAAAGTGGAAAGTGAGTCTAAATAAACTTAATGTCGAATTAAAACTAAATATTAAACAAAACGACCAAAGCACACTAAATTACAATTTTTTTTAATGAAAACCAAAATATAAATAAAAGCAACAAAAATAAATAAATAAATAAAAATACTATAATAGTACATAAATAAATACTAAAATAACCCTAGTTTGCAGTGATTAAAATTATTTTCTATATATTTTTACTCAAGGGAGCAATTTCTATCCAAAGAGGATAAATAAAAAGTTATATTAACTAATATATATTTTTTCTTTTTTATTTTCTTTTAATAATTCATTTTAATATTTTTTTATTTATTCCCTAAAAGCTTCCAGATTTTTATTTTTGAGTAAACCTTATTTAAATATCTTTTTTTATATTTAGATTTTTTTCTTATCTTTTTTAAATATCTGAGTACATGACTACAAAATTACTCAAAATACCTATCTTTAACGTGAAGGCATATATGATTTACAAGTTTGGAACAACACAGTAGTGAATAAATTAAGACAGAATCTTGGTGAACTAGACCTTACACGTGTCATAATTAGTTTTGAATGCACCCGTAGGATCTGAAGTGGATGCCAGTAGTGGTTGTCTGTGAGCCCCATCCCCCTTTCAAGCAGCCCCCCAGCAAGAGACACTGAGCTATTAGCATGAGGAGAGCACTTGGGTGCCAGCGCTAAAAGCAAAGAGAAAGCCCAAAGAAAGGAAAGGGGTACCAAGATGGCCAGGTTTCTCTTATTCAGAAGCCTGTCTGCCTTGTCCTGGAAAAAGAAGGAGCTGTTACACAAAACCAGGGTTGGCACAGCACGCTACTAAAAAAAGATTGTGTTGGGGGGATGATGAATGCAAAGAGCTAGAGGATGAACGTGGGGAGAGGGGAATGAACACAAACAAACGCCATTTTTCTTCCCGCGCTACCTCAAGTTCTCGCAGGATCCCGGATTGGCCACACGTCTCCAGGTCTTCGAGCGCTTGGGACCAGAAGTTCTCTTCCTGGTCCGGCTCAGTCCCGTCATGTCCCACAGTGAACCTGTTTGAAACACAAAAGGGTCATATTAACCACCTGGTATGTCACAACAGCTGCAGCCAATGAGCAGGCAGGTGTCACTGTGATGAACGCAAGGGACGACCAATGATCCGTGCAGGCTATGGTGGGGCTCTTGAAAGACACATACACACACACCCGGTGCGGTCGGACACACTGTGATGGGCGGTGATGCCCTGGTGGATCGTGGGGCTTTGGGTTATGAAGTGAAAGGGCCGGATTGGTTCGGGGAAGCAGTGCAGGTTAAACAGGCACAGCACTGAACCTCACCTGCTGTCTGAGATTAAACCGGTGGGCAGCGTGGATGCCCTGTAATGGGAGATCAGCTTCAATCAATAACACAAACGTCAAACCAGTTCACTCAGTCTGACACAGCAGTGATTTAGACTTCAAATCTTGTATATAACACATCTTGAGGACAGTTCATTTGAAAAGCATTGTAATACAACTCTCAAATGCTAAAGGAATTTGTGTTGGAGAAGACTGGGGAAGTTTTGCATTATGCAGTTTTTCTTATTTAAATACAGACTGCAGAATGCTGACAATATTTGAAAAGACTGAATGCATTAAAGTTGCAGTAGTTTCTTCTCCGTAGAACAAGCTCTTATTCTGCTATTTTATTCTGATGTTTTCCAGATGATTTTTTTTTTTGTAGTTAAATTTGTAGTGCTTTAAAGTCAACATGAAATGGTTTGGAATCCATTTTACCTCAATATTGCAGTGGAAAAAAAATAGGGTAGGGTGGGTTTTTATAGAGGCATTGCATCTACTAAAAAAGTAGAATAAATTAAAACATAATAAATTACTATTCTTAATTATTATCTCCCAAAATATTTGACAATAATCACCAGATTTAAATATTGTTATGTGTAAAACTTCGATCAGTGATTTAACGTTAAATAAAACTATTAAAATTGTTTTTGGTAATAAAAATTAAGCTGAAATAAAATAGAAATATAAAAAATTAGAAATGTTGTCTTAAAATAAAGCTTTAAGTTTAAGTACTAAATTTAATCAAAAAATAAATTAAAGGCAAATATAAAATAAATACATTTAAATAAAGTTTTAAGTTGAAGCACTAGGAAAATTAAAGCTGAATAGAAACATGAAAAAAATTAAACTAATAAAAAAGGAATAAACCTTGAACTTAAGTTAAAATGAAAACATTATAATAATAATAATAATAACAAAAAGTAATAATAAATACCATGACAGCATATAAATAATATTAGGATATCGGTGTCAACCTTAATACTACAACAATTCCTTTAACAACTTGGTTGTATCCATAATTAATTAAATAAATGCTCAACTGATAAGTGGTTATCATAATGTGGTTAGTATCCACTCATCTGCTTTTCAGCCAATCAGCTACAACTACTGGATGAAAGCTCCGCCAGCTAACTAATATTTATGAGCCAGGCTGATTTGTGTATCCACTTTATCAGCTCATTCCTACAGCCCTGCTTTTATTCATCAGGTTTAAACTGGATTGTGAAATATTGGCACAATATGCACAGATGAACTGTGCACAGTAAGATCAGGTATGTGCATGAAGATTGTAAGTAAATGGGGTCAGCTTTGATTTCATGTTGACTTTAAGGCAGCTCACAGTCACAATTAAATGGGAACTGTACAATCCTGTGAAGAAATCTCAAAGGGTGATCATAACTCTACTGTCAGCTAAATACTTTAAAAAGGCCTTTTTCCTTCCTAAGAGCTGCTGGCTTCATTACTGCGCATAGGGGCCTGTTATGCCTTTGATCTACAGCACAATGAATCTGCATTACAAATATCCAACAGTATGAGAATAACAAAGAATAAAGTGAAATCAACCCAGAAACGATCGCTCAAAGCTCCAGTAACGGCGCGTTTGACAATACAGTGTGCTGCAGATGTACCGTGCAGATCAGTTATAATGACTGAGAGTTAAAACAAAGAATTGTTGCTGAAGACCCACTTAATGTGAATTTTAAAGTCAGTTCACTTAGAAATTGTTTTGATGGTCTCGTCTAAGATTGTCTTTTGTATTTGAGGAGTCAACGAAACATTTTTTAGACTTGGTTAAGCAGCATTGACTTCACACGATGCCTTTCTGTAGAGTCTGGCACTAAACTAGTCCATGTCTCAATGGATATCGATACTTCAGACCTTAATTTTTAGGGAAATAAAGCAGTAATAACTTGTATGGAATTAGGTAACACTTTAGAATAAGGTTCCATTAGTTAATGTATTAATTAACATGAACAAACAATGAATAATACATTTATTACTGTATTTATTCATCTTCGTTAATGTTAGTTAATGAAAATACAGTTATTCATTGTTAGTTCATGGTAATTCACAGTGCATTAACTAATGTTAACAAGCACAACTTTTGATTTAAATAATGCATTAGTAAATGTTGAAATTAACATGAACTAAATGCTGTAGAAGGATTGTTCTTGCTTAGTTCATGTTAACGAAAGTAGTTAACTAACATTAACTAATGGAACCTTATTCTAAAGTGTTACCTGGAATTATAATGTCTGCAATGGCAACAAAGTTCATTGCTTCAATCTGTTTGTGTACTCTTATAAAATCCTTTCAGTGAATTAAAGTCATTACATTAACCATAAAATAATGTATTCTTAATATCTCATCCCAAATTGAAAGCTCTCTCAATATTTACCCATTACTTGTCATCATTTTCAAGTTGTTCCAAACCTGTATTTTTTTTTTTCTTAACTAAAGAAGAATTTTTGTAGAACTCAATGATAACAACTGTCTAACACAACTGTCAAGGTCCGTAAATGTTTCATGAATAAAAACAGCAGCATACGGGTTTGGAACGACATGACAAGTGAACTATTCCTATATAAAAAAAAATAACAAAATGAAGATTAGTTGTATATGCTGGAATGTGTATTTCAGCTATTTAATATAATTTACTAGTAGTATGTTGAAGTACCCGCTAGCATTTGGCCTGTCCCATTCATCCACACCGAGTCCAAAGTCCGGCAGGATGTTGTTCCTCTGCCGGCTGCTGTTCCCCGGGGAGAGGCTGTCCCGGCTGGGCTTGGCATTCCTCCACTCATGACTGTGGAAACTGTAGCCCGATGCCTGGAAACCTGTGGGAGCTGAAACAAACAAGCAGAGTCCAAAATTAATGTTTTGCTACTTCTACTTAATAAAATGTATAAGCCATAATAATAATATAAAAGTGGTCTGTTTTACCAAAATAGCTAAATTCAAATAATAATAAGGCAAAATTAAATTCAGATAAAATAACTAAATTATTAAATTGAAACAAAACTAATATGTAAAATTAATAGTAATAATAATAATAACTTTCATAACAGCTAAATTCAACTGAAATTAAATTGCTAAATTTGATTCCACTGAAATAATACTAATATAAGGCTAAATTTAAAATAGCTGCATGTTTCATTGAAACAAAACTAATAACTACAATAAATAAATATTATTGATGATAATATTAACAATAAAACTGATGGGTAGAAAACCAACAATTCAATTTAGAAAAAATTGCTAAATGTTTCAGTTGAAACAAAACGAATAAATTATTATTATTACTATTATTATTAATGAGATATTTTAGCTAAATTCAGATGAACTAAAATATAATTATTATTATAAATAAGTTAACAAAATGCATTGCTGTTGCTTATGCTGACATTACCAGCCAACTGTCAAGGTCACAGTGTTACTTGTATTTGGCACTTGGCAAGTACTTTTGTACCCTGCACACAACATTAGCCTGCTGATATAGGGAAAAAATCCAAAAATCAATATAAGCCTGAATGAGACGGACAGAAAAAAAGAAATCTATGCAAAAAGCTGTTCCCAAAAGAGAGAATGCAGGTATGCATTATGCTGCACTCTCACACAACACTGCCACAGGAGCTTCTGGATGCACAGGTTCCCATCATTAATCTGGCTCAAGACTGCTGAAGACTATAGGGAGAGCAGAGGACAACATGCTGCCGTTGTTCACACACTCATCTCCTGCAGGAGCCACAGCATTGTATTTCATATGCTTTGCTCTGATTCTCCCTCGGTGACCACCGCCTAGCACTGCATGGCCTCAGGGTTTTAAGATTCACCAGTTATTCAATAAGGATTAACTGCTTGTGATTTGCTCACCCCTCAGGGCTTGAGAAGGTGGAGGAATCCTCAATTAGACTCTCTCGATAGCTATTTTACTGTTATGTCCCCTTTTCAAGGAAAGAAGTACATTCAGACATTAACATCCCTTTAAACTGTGCATGTGCAGCTGTATGCTACTGATGTTGCTCCTACGCAGAGAGCAGTATGCAGGAGCCAGACACAAAAAAGGCAAACAAAACCAGCAACATCTCGAATCGGAGTTAAAACGTCTAGCTGCATGTCCACTAGGGCTGCACGATGTGCCGTTTAAACATCGATATCGCGATGTACGAATCCACGATAGTCACATCGCGGGATGTGTGATGTATGTTGTCGTAGTTGATCCGTTATCCATTAACCGTATGGGCCACTTGCTCCCCGGCCCTTGACGAATGTGATTTGCGGATTAATTGCATAGCTTAAGCATCATAGAGTGAAAGTTTAGTGTTTTTAAGTCCTGTCAGTTTAACAGGGCAGAGAGAGAGAGAGCGCGCTAGAGAGAGTGCGCTAGAGAGAGTGCGCTAGAGAGAGTGCGCTAGAGAGAGTGCGCTAGAGAGAGTGCGCTAGAGAGAGTGCGCTCGAGAGGGAGCGAGAGAGAGAGAGAGAGCGCGAGAGAGAGAGCGCGAGTGAGTGAGCGAGCCCCGGCCACTCGCTCACCGTCTTCAAACAACACGACCGCTGTCTTGCTCTCTCTCCTTCGCGCATTTTAATCAATTGACACGATGGTGTCGATGTTTAAATAATTTAAAATGAGAATGTAATTGTGAGCACCCCATTTTTGTTTGTAAGAAATTTTTTTATTACATTTCATATCGCAATATATATCGCAGAAAAATAAAATATCGCAATGTCATTTTTTCTCAATATCGTGCAGCCCTAATGTCCACTGATTTTCAGTATAGAATTAAAGGGATAGTTCACTCAAACATTTAAATTCTGTAATTCATTACTCAACCTCAAGTCGTTCCAAACCTGTAAGACCTTCGTTAATTCTTCATTCGTTCAAATTAAGATATTTTTGATGCATTCTGAGAGCTCTTTGACCCTCCCATAGATAACAAGGGTTCTATTGCGATCAAGGTCTAGAAATGTAGTAAGGACATCAGTAAAATAGTCCATGTGACATCAGTAGCTCAACCATAATTTTAGGAAGCTACAAGAATACTTTTTGTGTGCAAAGAAAACTGAAATAAGGTTCGTGGCCCAAGGTTCAGTCCGAGAGAAATATGTTTTACTCAGCAAGAACAAAAATTAGATTGAATATTGCATACAGGTAGACCATTAATCGTATAAGACGTCAGACATATGGTTTCAAGTTCAGAGTCAGCTTTGGCCTTATCTCTGGATACAGCTGTAACTAGTTGAATCCCATGAGAGCCAATCGTTTGCCAGCAATCTTAAATTTATGCTCTGTCCACATCATCCATAATTTAAGGGGCAGATTGCTGCTCTCTGTGAATGGCTTCCGTATCTCTGCAACCATCTGAGATTCATTTATGTATGGAGCAGTGAGAGAAAGAGAGCAGCGCTGCCTGAGGTGGGAGAGCAACCATATGAACCTGTTAACATGAGCGGAAAGTGTCCTTCCACCCCATCAGAGCGAGAGACATGGAAAATAACATACAAGACAAAAGGGGTTTTTAAAGAGATGAATGCCAGCAGCACTGGGATTAATTAATCATCACTATAAATTGAAAATGACTGATGACATTCAGTTATTAATGGAAATTAGGGACACGTTTTGCTAACTGATAGACTTTCGATAGACTTTTCCACTTTTAGAATTTCGATTCAAATGATATTTGTACCTAGATTTGCATTTCCAAAAGTAAATTGTGCTCGTGTATTCATTATTCTTGTCATTATTAAACAAACAATTTTTGTTTCAATTTAAATTAAATGTAACTTAAATAGCCTAATTATTTAACTGAAGAAACTTGACTAAAATGTATTTATTCATAATTATCATTACTACAAGAAAACTAAATGTTTTCAATTTAAATTCAACTACAATTGCAAAATTAAATTTTCTGTTTAATAATAATAACAATAATAATACATTTATAAAAATTGCTAAATGATTAATTGAAACAAAAATACATAAAAAAACTAAATATATCATTATTATTATTATTATTGCAAACAAAAATAAAAAATATAAGTTGTTTGACAAAATGCATTGTTGCTCTTGATTAAGATCACAGTGTTACTTGCATTTGGCACAAGGCAGAAAATGTACTGTATACATTGAAAAATAATGTGTGTATATATATATATATATATATATATATATATATATATATATATATATATATATATATATATATATATATATATATAAAATTTCCCTAAAGCATGGCTGAAACTGAAATGATGTACAAAGGAAAATTTGCAATCTTAACACAAATCTTAACACAAAAAAAAAAGTCATTTAAACTTTGAAAATCAATAAACAAACTGTTATTTCAGCAATTATTTTCACTAATATGCATATACTTGGGTAAGCATGGAAGTAATGCTTGTATTATTCATAAATGAATAGGAACCTTTTCTCTGAATGAAACATTCAAATGTGTGATGTGCCTACTTGGCATTCACAGAGCAAGTGGTGATTGCCATTATTTTTGACCAGGAGGCCTCAGTGTCAGGAGAGCTGACTGCAATTCAAACACATTACTAAAGAGTTATCCAAATGGCCATGTGTATCGCAGCGCTCATTAGGAATCCTTTTCCTCTTAGTAAAATAATGCATTTTTCCATATTAGCCCCAGCACTGTACCACCAGCTGGCCTAATAAAACAAAACGTATCCCACTGCAGATTACTCCAAATAATTACTTGAGTAAATACATGTCTGCAGGTCCAGAGAGAATGGAAAACTCAATTAAACCTACATTAGACCTGCTGGGACTCATCCAAACACCCAGGATGCAATGGGTCCAACACTGCTGGTGCTGTAGCTAATGTGAAAGAACAGGTGGTGTAACCATGGTGGCCGTGAGGAACCCATACCGGGATAAAAAAGTCATTATTTACTCACTCTCATGTCATTACGTAGATAACAAAAATACCCATAATTGGGGAGTTAGTTATCATGACAATATTTCCCTCAAGTTAGAATGGGATCATTTCTACTCCAACTTATTAACTAGAAACCAACTTTGACACCTCCTCGTCACTTACCATCTCAGAAACCTTTTAAACAAATTCCATCTTGTTTGCAATTAGAAACTGAAATGCCTGCAGGAACGTTCTAAATGGCACATATAATTTAAACAATGTAATGTCGCTCCAATCAAATTTTCGCCTAGAGGGTACTGAGACGCATTTCCTGCGATAAAGTTGATTCAAAACCTGAAAGGTAGAAACACTAATTGCATTTCGTAAAACAAGTACCAAAACATATTTAGAACCACACACTCAAATTTACCTTGGGTGCTGAAGGTGGCGTCAATGGCAGAGCCATCCCAGGATTCCACAGCGCTGTCCACACTGGGAATGGTAGTGGAATAGTTGTCCGAGAGTTTACTGGGTTTCTGACTATCATCTTCCATATCACTCAGATCGTTCAAACGACCCGTTACTGAGGGCTGCTTCGGGCTTGCCACTACAGAAAGAAGGAAAAAAGAAGATGATTGACTCATATCCCATCTCAGTCAACAGACCAGAGAGATCCAGACTTATTGGATATTAGGCCCACAAATCAGTGCTCATTTGATCTTTTGTTCTTGGATGATGAACTTTACCTTGTCTACTGTCAGTCTACAGTATATGATAGATGGAGACAAAACTAATCAGACCTTAGGCTTTAATGACTCACGGCTAGGCAGCTTTATTGCTTTTTAGCGCTACAAAGATACAGTACAGTTCTCTGGGAGTTAAAGCTGCAGTAGGGAACTTTTGACGCTCTAGCGGTTAATAAACAGAACTGCTTGCGTCTTGCGGAAGAACATTGTAGCCGGAGCTACTTCTCTCCGTTTATGTCTATGAAGAATCACAAAGGTACTGGGTTACTCCGCTGCGGTACCCCCGAAGCAATCTAAAATAGTCCGAATATAAACACTTATTATAGGTGTACCCTAGAGATTCAGGACAAGCTAAAAACATGGTTTGGAAAATGGATTCATGGTGTACTCGCTTATTATGTTCATTTTTCTACATTTTGAACACAAACAAAGTTACGGACCGCAGCTCTGATTGGTTGTTTTTTACCGGGAGCGGATGACTTTCTGCAAATGGCAATAGGACCACTGGGAGGAGCCAGAGGAGCTTGATTTTTTCACAGATTATCTGTCTCATATTCTACTGTCAGGACATAATGACAGGTTTAACAAATATGTAAAAAATATATTTTTACAAAAGTTCCCTACTGCAGCTTTAATGGGTGTGAGAAAGCGTGACAGATAACAGAACAGTGAAAGAACGTGCCAATCAGAAGTCTGGGAAATATGGTTAGACAAATAATGTTTAAAAAAATAGTAAATAATTCAAATGAGAAAATAGAATTTTTAAGTAACCCCCCAAAAAATTTAAATGATAAAAACTTTTCCCTTCACTGTAAATAAAAAAAAAAAAAAAAAAAAAAAATACATAAAATTAAGTAATACAATTTTATTACATTGTGTTTTTTGCAATGTGATTCAATATACAGGCACCATTTATGCATTTGTACACAAAATTAACTTGAAGTATTTGAGCATAAACCATTAAGCCTTTAGCTTGGAAGGCTTTTTATGAGAAGTGAGTTCAGACTTATGACCTGTAGTGCACAAATAAAAAGCCATTGGGCTGTAAGTGTGCGTGTCAGCACTCACATTCTCCCTGCTTCTTGATCTTCAGTATGACGGACTCCCCTGCCATCTGAAGCAGGTGGATGGCCTCACTGAGAGGTTTGCCCTTCAGACTGTTGCTGTTAATGGCCAGGATGCGATCACCAATGTGGATGGCACCGGTCCTGTGGACACAAGAGCACACCAACTCGCTCTAAAAGGGCAAAAGCCTTTTTGTTTTTACAAGATATATACATCTTAAATGTGATATTTCTCAACTGCTGACAGGCTTGAAGACTGATAGAACGTACCTCTCGGCCAGGCCACCTTTAGTGAGGCTAGAGATGATGATGGGGTCGAAGGGCTCCTCGGTGCCCGAGATAGTGATGCCCAGCGGCCCGCCGTAGCGTTTCAGCTCCACCGTGTAAATGATGGCACCAGAGCTCTCCTGCTCGTCTGCAACACAGGCCAACAGCACACGGGCGTCCCTATCAACACTGCCATCACGTAGGATACCTCACAGAGGGGCAGAGAGCAGAGCGAAGACACCCCTCACAACACCGGTCAGAGAGAGGAGGTAAGGAGAGGAGGGATCGAAGGAGGATGGAGAAGTATTGACCAGAAAATAAAAGATCCGTGGAGAGAAAACATGAAGGAAAAGGAATCGAAGGAAAAAAAATAGAAATGGGATAAAAATACTAGAGATGTCAATTTAATGCACAACTGACCATTCACCAAGTACTGCCTTTAAAAAATAATAATAATTATAAATTATCATAAATTATCATTTTATAATATGCAATAAATACTGCAATTTAATGTATCAGTACACACAGAATTGCTACAGTATATTTTAATCACAAATATTTTCTGAAGATAATTTATAATTACAAAATATATAATATAATTTAGGATTACAAAATCTAAATTTTGATAGATATATTATTATAAATTGTTATTATAAATATGTAATTACATATTAATAACAACTTACAATCATATCTAAAAATTTGTTATTTTTTTGTTTGAATCAGATTAGTCACATTTTTTAAACACATCGTGTAATTAATTTGACTAAAATTTGATATAATTGATCGACAACCCTAAAAAAACATAACCAGAATAAAAGTAAAAGACAGAAACAATATATTGTTCTCACAAAAAAAAAAAAAAAAAGCTAGAGAGTAATGGAAAGCGAAAAAAAAAAAAAAAAAAGTGGGAAAGGCCAAAAAAATTAAAAGCAAAAATGAGAAATGGAAAATACAAGGGGATTGGCAAAATATTCAAATTCATAATAATAGTAATAAAAAAGGATATTGGCTCCGTGATCCATAAAAAAAAATGGATACTGCACCTACCTCTACATAAAATACACGTTATCATGTAAAGGAGAACTAAACTCCATATCCTGGACCCACAATGCACTTCAAAAGACTAAATGTCTCATGTCAGACATTTCATTTTGCCCAGAGTGCCTTAGTGCATTCAAGCTGTAGATTGTATCAGTATGTGTGTCCTCAGGGGATTCTCGTGCTAGTTGCTTTACCAGCTGAGTTACAGGAAATCATAATGTAAATTAATTATAAGACTGAACTCATTTTGCATGCACTCGGCAAACAGATGTGGCTACAGCAACAGAGAAATCCACTTTAAAGTGTTTTATAAAATATTTGCGGCACTGATTCATAATGCTCAACATCAATTAAAGGGGTCATATGATGCGATTTACTTTTTTTCCTTTCTCTTTGGAGTGTTACAAGCTCTTGGTGCCTGAAAAAAAATCTGTTAAGTTGCAAAGACTAAAATCCCAAATCCCCCCTAAAACGGCTCGTTCTAACACGCCCCTTCATGTCTATGTCACTATGTGGAAATATTCACTTAATGCCGCCCAAATGTTCACGTAAAGAAAGAAGCCCTGGTTCAAGTAACCGCAGTTAGTTTTGAAGCAGCCATTTCAGGGAGATCCTGTGTGTATCTAGGCAAAGCAAAAGCACTTTATTTGGCCTTCAGAAAGTAGATGCAGTTAGAAATCTTTAAGATTACTTTCCACAGAACAGCAACGCATTGGAAGACCGTTTCGGGAACCTAGGAGAGGAGGTCATTCTGACTTTGCTACGACAATCTGGTGCTTCTGATTCAGCTACTATAAGTATGTTTTGTTACTAGTTAGAAGTATTGGCCATTGAGTATTGATGGTTTGAAATTTGAAATTTACCCCCCCCCCCCCCTCAAAGTGATAAGTGTTACTACACTAGTGGCGAGACAGATCACAAAACTTATCACTGATCCGTGGTTTGATTAAAGTCAATTTTATTTTCAAATGTGCTACTTTGGCTGGCTCTGGTATAGCTGACAGTGCACTCAGACTCTCTGTATTAACCACTCTGCAGACTTGCTCAATGTCTGCTCAAATCTGATTGGTTACACCTCACGAGTAATAGCCTATCAACACTTGCGAGACGGTTGAAGCCGGTCTGCTGGGTTGTGGAGTTGCTAACTTGGCGACTTTGTCGCTAGATTTAGTGACTTTTTTCCAAAAAAGCGATTAGTGACAAATCTTGCGACTTTTTGGGCAATCATTATTTAGTCTCTGAAACTCTCTGGTGCTGCCGCACGAGCGCGAGGTCTCTCTTTCCCAGCCTGAGCCTCTCTCTCTGCATCTGCTGTGTTCAGCAAGCGCAAAGAGCAGCAGCACTTTCAGTTACTTACATCATAAATATGCTAATTAGTGCATGACATCATCTAGTTCATGTTCTCATGATTTATTTTTATGAATTAAAATGTTTCACAAATCGCACCCTAGTTTTATGTATTGTGTGTGTGCGCATGCTCTTGTTTTTGATATATCAGGACACATCTCTATAATGACTTATGAGGACATAACACCTTCAGCATGTCCCCATTTTTCAAAACGCTTATAAATCATACAGAATGAGTTTTTTTGAGAAAGTAAAAATGCACAAAGTCTCCTGTTAGGGTTAGTGTTGGTGAAGGCCCATATAATATTCCGTTTTTTACAGTATAAAAACCATTACGGCTATGGGATGTCCCCACTTTTCACAAAAAACAAACATGTGTGCGTGCAGGTGTGTTTGAGAGAGAGAGAGAGAGGAAGCACAGTGTAGTCCGCTTTCTTAACCCTCCGTGGCTTGTGTACTGCACATATGAGCTTCATCACTGTGTCTGTCTACATTTATTTAGAAAGATGAAGTTAGCGATTAAGGAAATGGGCATTACATTCCCAACGTTTGCTTGTGGTGTTCGGCCAATCACAATGCACGGGGTAAGGTGGCCAATCAGAGCAGACTGCGTTTATCAGAAGCATGGGCTTTGTAGAAGACACGATTGAGAGAGGCAGGGCATAGAGGACCTACAATAATATACAGTATTTAAAAAATAATTTGTTTTTTGAACATTAAAGCATGTCAACCTATTCTGTTACACCAAATACACAAAATAACTATCTTTAAAAAAGGATCATATAATCCCTTTAAGAGGTTAACCTGCCCATTTTGACATGGCTACGCCAAGAAGGAAATGCGCTAAAGAGAAAGTGAAAAAAATAGAGGAAAACTTGCAGATCCTCAGGGCAAGTCATTGTCATTTCCCACCCGCAATCCACATACCAATGAAGCGTTGATATCCGTCAGATCACAGCAGCTGTAACTGCATTGATTTGTGTGTGCGTGTGTATATGCTGGGGGTCTGGGGATGTTCGTTAACACGAGGTTGGCTCATTACGCTTTTGTTTTTTTGGTGCTGGACTAATGGAGAGATGGGAGGGAAATTACCCCCACTTAACACGCCAGTCAGCACGGCCTCTCTCAGACTGATGATTTGTTGTCACAGCTCTAAAAAAGGGCTTGTAAAAAATGAACGTCGACCTTAATGTTCCCAGCGAGAAAGATCTAAACGAGCCTCTGGCTTTGGATGTGAGGAACTGAAACACATAAGGTGCCATTTCACGAACACAATGGATGTCCTGGATGAAATATGAATGCCAAATGAAAGTGATTCGCAGTTCTGCTTTGTAGTATGAGTATAATGCCTCTGTAGCAAAGAATTGTGGGTAGATGCTTTGGAGAAAGCTGGATAAGGGCTCCAAGGGTTTCTAATCGGATAATTGAACCAAATGAGCATTAAATTAGAGAAATTAAACCTAATTTTCTTCTATGAGCACAATGCGAATAGTATTAAGGATGAATTGTGAGGTTGCAGGAGCAAGGGGAGTTGTGTATGTTGTTGAAGCCCAGAAGAAGCGAAGATCTGTGACATTTCCTGTAGCAGAGCCTCTTCAAATCCTCAACATGGGCTCCCTCAGAGTAAAACAGAGGCTAGCTATATTCAAGAAAGTCATTTGGGTCTGAAACAACATAAGATTGATTTTTTGACTGAATTATCTTTGGAAAACTAAGGATGTCAGCAAGGAACATCAAAATGTAATATGTTAAAAACATTATCAAGCAGTAACTAAGCACTGAGGATGGGCGATATATCCGATTGGTCCAATATATTCATAATTTTGTAGGTGAAATAAAATCTATGATTCATTTTTGTTAACTTTTTAACTTATTTTTGATTAAATTTCGCCACATTTTATTTTGGTTCACCATACTTGTATAACTACTCAGTCTTTAAATGGGAAAACATGGAAGTGTTTGGTGGCTTCTAAATTCATCCCTATTTGGATAGTAAAGGGGCGGTCAGACTGCACTTTTCGTTCCATTGACTTCCATTCATACGTATGCGAATGCGTTAGACCAGAAACACAAGCTCATGCAAGAAATTTAGCATTTTGCTGAGTTCAAGTTCGGTGAACTCTGACCTGCGAATTCGCATCACGTGAAGACCAGTAGAAGATCGATACGTCACTGCGTGACCTCTCTGTATAGAAATTCAAAAATGAAGGAAGCGCTAATAGCCGTAGCGCAGCATCCTATTTTATATAATGATCTTTAAAAGATTATAAAAAATGGAATAAAGAAAGAAGCTACATGGTTTGCAGTGTCAGTGGAAACAGGAACATATGGTACATTCGAATGCAGACACATTTTATAATTTTTTATTGCTTAGTGTGTATATATAAATCGAGAGAGAGACGCTTTCGACGCCATCACAAAAGACACAGTACAAGCACATCGGAATCCATGTTGTGATAACTGAGGGGAAACCTTGGTGTCTGATGTTATATCCTGCTCCCACCCATATTCGCAGTAGCGTCCAAAAAAAATTAGCACGTTGAAAGTCTAGTGTGACCGCCCCTTAAGGAATGAGTGGTGCTAAGCTAAACGCTAACATAGTGGCGATGCACGCTACAGTGATTAAGTGCACACACTGAGACGGGATAGATACGTATCATCTCGTCTAAGTTGAAGGAAGAACATAGTAAAATATGGAAAAATGGTAGCTTTTTCTTTTGAGGGACTCCTAGCTAATAATGCTGCCATGTTTTTTCTCATCTCGTCCTTTTTCTGTCCTTGTCGTATCTTTAAAACCAGATTAGAGTAAGCTAATCAGTCAGGTTTTAATAGCTCATTCTTTATCTTGATCCTGGCAAACAAACGTTTGTGTTAGAAGTCTTTGCTGAGGTCTTCTATCCTCGCATGGGGGTTTTTAGTGTAAATTTGAATCCGTGTGGGGATTTTAGTTGCAGAGGCTCAGAGGTACCTGAGTTGTCCTCGTCCTTGCGGATCTTGAGTTTAACCAGGTCTTCGCACTGCTGCAGGATTTGAACGGCGTCCTCCATGGAGCAGCTATCCAGACGGATGTTGTCTATTGCCAGAAGCTTATCCCCCAGCTCCAGGGTGCCCGTCCTTTGAATGAGAACAAGAAAAAACAGTTACAAGCACAAATGTTTCTGATTTTTTAAACTAATACTTCCTCAGCCATGCAGTACATCTCCATTTCATCTTGTGATATTTAAAAAAGGTTATTTTCTCCCTGTAAATGCAGAGACATTTACAAATGTATTCTGAGCTCACATTCTGCAAGACAACACATCCATTATTTAGAGTATTGACCATGGGACACAGTAAAGAGCAGCCAGAGGGGCTGACATAGATCCGATGCAAAAAAACGCAATTTTAGCATATTTTTATCATATTGGCCATAATTGTGTGTCGTTCTATATTCAGATTAGACACTGAGATGTAATCCTGCCTGAATTCACAATTATTCCACCACTTCTTCATATTAAATGGCTCACTTATTTTTAGGCTCTTTTAATAGAGCTGAAATGGAGGAGAGCAAGATGTGAAAGATTGCGACAGCCAAGGCCGTCTAACATGAGGAATACAAAGACAGACAGACACGTGTTTAACCACTTCACGGCGTACACAGCGGTTCATAACCCAATTCTCTCTCTCCTCCTCGCATAATTATCAGTTAAACATATGTTCTATTATGTAAAAGCATGGGAAATTAGAGTATATGTGCTGAAAGAGGTAATTATACTGGTATACAGCCTCCCCCAACAATCGCCGTGGATCATTTTTTCCCCCAGCTTTGTTAGCCTCACAATATTGCTAACCATTTTAACAAATAAATGGAGATTTCCTTGAAATAAATAAAATCTTACCAACCTGAAATGTTATACTGTACTCTCGAGCTATGAGTGAAAGGTTATAAAAAACAACAACAACAAAAACTAAGCTAGTCAGTACAACTAGATTAGATTTTATTGCAAACAGCCCTGCATAGACCTCACAATCAACAACTATGCAGTCAAACAGCACTCAACACCTTTCCTCAGGGCAGACGCAGAGATTTGTGTCTATACGGAGGGTTACACATTCTCTCAGCCGCACTCAATCAGAAGCCTTCCTCTGTAGCCTGGAGAAAATGAGCATTTATATGCATAATTATGCTTTAGCAGGTCGAATGCAGATAGCATACGCTCGTAGTCATGCTCAATTCTGTGCGCAGATGTCATTACATTAGCCATTTGGGTCCATTTGAAGCTATTTAAGGCATGGGTGAAGGGCGGATTTGGATGAGAGTTTAGAAATACAGTGCTGACGTGCACCAAAACTGAAGTTTTAGCAGCCATTATCCTAGTCTTCAGTGTCACATGATCCTTCCGAAATCATTCTAATATGCTGAAAAAAAAAACGTACTGACTCCAAACTTTTGAAGTGTATAGTGTATACCATGCAAAATACAAAAATAAATGATGTGAGGCAACTTAAGGCAAGCACAATTACGTTCAAAACTTTTCAACTATCTTTTATTTTTTTAAGTTGTGCTGAATAAAAAAGATCGAAAGATGTTCTGTTTTTAAAGCGTGTTTTGTTGAGTGAAATATTGTGCACTCAGGTAGAAAACGTAATCCATCCATCATGTATTTTTTGTTTAATATAGCAAAGCGAGAGATGCTTGTGGGTGTAGCTGTGTTAGATGCTGTATGAGTTATTATGCAGGAGATTAGCGTTTCTTTAGAATTTAAGAGTACATTTTAAAGGAGATATGGTGCAAGACAATGATGCGAGGCAGTACCTGTGCGCCACGCTGCCTTTTTTTATGTCAGAGATGATGAGTGCATCTCCAGGCTTCCTACTGGAAGGAGCTGTGAAGAGAGAAGAGAACAATCAAACTTTTTTAATTGCAAATCTCACTCATTTTCTGTAGGCAACACTGCTGATTATCTAACTCAGAGTCATTCTTAGTTAACAACTTAGAAGTTTTTAAAGGTAAAATACAAGGTTCCGCCTTGGTGACAAAAAGTGTCTTTAATGTTGGAGAGAGAAAATCTGATGACACGACAAGAGCTTTGTATCAACTTGTAGTGCCTCTTCGCATGGTTGGTGGAGGACTAGCTGCTTTTGGTAGCGTGAACAAGTACTTGTCACTCCAGACAAGTCAGAACTGATGGTATGTTGTCTATTTTACATTTTTTCCAGCTCGGAGAATGACATGATACCACTGCAAAAGATGGCACTCTCATTGACTGACAACGGAGATAAACATTTTCCAGAGTGCTGGCTGGACGACAGTCTCGCAGCAAATAATAGTACATATATAAAAATGACACTTTAACCATAAAGAAAGCACTCTGAACCAGCCTGAATAGTTTACTTGCCTTAGTAGTTTTAAAACCCCTATAAAACCAGGTAACAGTCCAGCCTGACAAGTTAAGACCAACAAATAAGCTTAAGCTTTGGGTTAATCCATTTTATTTATATATATTTTTTCAAGGATAAGTCGAGGATAGTTGTTCTCGATTTTTTGACTCTTAAGCCCCCCATCGTCCAACACAACATTGAAAGATCCCCTATATACCTATATATTGTACTGTAATCTTTTCTCTCTTGTATATCTGCTCTTATCACGAAGAAACTGCTAGTTTTTAAACCTTTTATTAAGAGAACATGGTTAAGCTGTTGATATATTAAATGAATTAACCATGATTTAACTATTTTGTGAATGCAGATGTTTCAGGATCTGTATGTTCTTCGATAAAAACAAAAGTTATATAATATTACATTATGGTAAAAACCGCTCTATATTATTATAAATTAATAAATATATAGCCTAAACAAATTGCTGCCAGCTCTCTAGGATTTGGAAGAGAGCCATTACGTCAGTGTGAAATAGACCTTTTTAGCAGCTCTAGTTGTATTCTGGTGCACAGGGGACAGATGTGAGTTCATAATCACATGTCATATGGTCGCTAAACCACCAGGATCATCTGGAGATGTGATATTAAACTTCTCGAGTGACGAGCCAGAGCATTTTTCTCTTCGTAAGAGCTCAGGGTGATTCATGTTCACTTAATGCATCACGTACAGATTGGAAGGTCATGTCTTTTTCACTTTGAATAAGAAAAATAATCTCTTTTGTTAATCCTGCTCACTTTTCTACCTAATATGCCTTCCAGATGGTGCTACAGCTTAATCATCATCAATTCTGATACTATGTGCAGGCTGCCAGTGATGGGGACTTGTCCTATGCTGCCCTGTGGGGGTCTGTTCTTTAAGCTCTGCGCATTGAGATGCAGAGCATGTGTCCATGTTGGACAGATGGTTTCAGAGGTTTTCTGTGCTGGGTTGTTACAGTTCGAGAACAACCCTGCAAGCTCCAATTCACAGAGCAGCTTGATAACTTGAGAGATGTTCTCTAAAAAAAATTATTTTCAACAAAGTATATATACTATATAATGCATTTGAAATATGCAATCATAATAAAATTGGAAAATGTATCATAAAAAATGCATATTTTAACAAAGGAATATATCTTAAAGTGTGACTATGTATAGTATGGTGTGAAAAACATCTCTAATGCCTCTTTATTCAGCTAATATGACCTGAAAGACCCAAATTAGAGCTACTTTATTTCCACATTCAAATTAGAAAGCAAGTCAGGGAGGTTTGTCTGTCAAAAGAGAAAATGAAGGATGACTCCATGGAGAAAGGTCAAAGATTCAATCTCGATGGTAGGGACTACAGCACTAGCAGTTTAAAAGAGGAAAGAAATTGCTTTAAGGATGTCGATCAGAATGAGCTAGGTTTGAACAAGCTAGCTGAGAGCAAATGGTCAGTAATACAGTTCCTGTGATGTATCTGACAATTCAATCTCCAAATGTTAGTGAGTTCTCGGACCAAAGAAATAATCATGTTTTCTGCTCCGCTCAAAGAGAGCGCATGTCCGCTGACCTTAAAGGCACCTCACCATATGCTGCAGTACAGCGCTGTGATGTCACCTTCAGATGAAGCACATCAAAGCACATCCTTTCAACTCCATGAAGCTCTGATGAATTTTACAGCAAGCATCCAGAGCAACAACAAAAAAAGACTTCTCACATAAACAGACACTCAGCTTGATGGTATGTTTTGGAAATCAAGCAACAAGATGATTCTTATTTGTCAGACAGGCTACATTATGACATTCGGAATGGAAAAGATACAGCCATCTTCTGTCTGCTTCCTAAAGTGGCACTGTGGTTGCCACTGGTAGCTGATTTGTCAGTTTCCTCCCTTGTGCTTGCACTGCTATTTGGACCTGACCGTGATAAATAGCGTGTCTCATTCACAGTCTCTGCACTTTGCGGCTCAAATTGGTCTGGCCAGGTGAATACCAATCTTCGTGTCAAACTGGAACAACTGCATGAAGGAAACACTTGCTTTGTGCATTATCTGATCCAGTTTCTAATGTAAACTTTATGTGGTGGCCACAGTGATCTTCAAATGCATTTCTACTAGTAATTAACCTTGCTTTTCTGGGCTATAAAAATCTGAATCTATAAAAAAGCCAAATCTGTAGTTTAAGCAGCCAAATATTATCTTGTATTATTCTTCAAGATGCCACCAGGAGAAGACGACAAGGTAATCTTTAAGGAGAAGTAAACAAAACATCTATAAACATGTCCTACTATGGCTTTATTGGTACCTGAGAAATACGGGCCCTGCAGAGGCACAAAACAGAAAGCCATTAAACTCTTCAGTAAGGCCACAAGAGCTTGGCAAAGTCCATATACATAAATCGATCGACATGTGGATAGGACAGCCTACGTCTCTCTTTCTCTTTCATTCCCAGCCATAAAAGTAGATTTTCTCAGACATCCTGCTGGTCCTGAGCCAAGCGGAGGCATAATTGATTAGACTGTCTTTGCATAAATATAATACTAGAATGGGATTTCTCTGTACACATCTCATCCAGCACTCGGTCTTCATTAGTTAAAAACCAGAGCTCCACCCATCAGTGCAAACTCCATGATCTCTGAATCAGCCAATAATAACAATAAGTTCATTTATTTACTCATTCTTACACAGTTCCAAACCCGTATGACTTTATTTCTGCTGTAGAACACAAAAGGAGATATTTTTATGAATGTTCAAGCTGCTGTTTTCCATGCAATTAGCGTAAATGGGGGTTGCAAGAGGATTCAAAAACACCATAAAAGAGACCTGTGCACTGTATTTTAGGTTTTTCTGAACACATTTTTTATATATTTTTTTTGAAGAACATGGCAAAAAGTCATAATTCATTGAAAATGAATGAGTCCATAGACGACAAAGCAATGTTTTTGGTGAACTGATTCATTGGGTCTTTCATTCTGCATTTATTCTAAATCTTTTGATTCATCATTCAGTTACTAAACCACCATGAATCATTTGTTCATGAATTGGACTGATTCTCAAAGTAAAAATTGTAATAAAATTTGAAATCCTGAATTCCATTTTTCTTTCCCTCCCAGAAAACTATTATATGGCTTCAATGTAATACAGAATTATGGTGCTTTTTGAATATCGAAAGCTCCAGCTGCCATTCATTTGTACTTGCATACTTGAAGAGCCATCAATTTATTCTTCAGAATCTTCCATTCATGTTGCATAGAAGAGATTTTTTTGTGGTGTTCTGTTGAACTATTATGTTTATTGATATCATGGAGTCTTTGAGAAGACACACTGGAATGGGAACCAACTGTTTTTAACGATCTGAAAAGCACTTACAGAATTTTTTCTTTAGCACAGGCAGAGTAGTTCGTCTGGTTCATTAAGGAAGTTCAGACAGCTGTAAAAACCCACAAAGAAGCTTTACTGGGAACCGTTTGCTATTATCTTTGGACTGTGCATATCTACATACTGTAGCCAATCCTGGGAGAATCTTGCCCCATCAAATAAGTAACAAATGTGAGGACTTGTACACAACCAGTAAGATAATAAATACTTTCATTTAGAAAGTGTGGAGGACGACGGGCAAAATTGCTTTGGAGGTAAACAACACCGCAGCTTCAGAGAGAAGCAATTACTGCTGGGTTGTTGCATGGGGTCCACCAATGCATTTCACGAAGACGCTTTCTGGCTAATAACAGAAAGTTCGTATCATATTGCTGTAATGGGGAAAGCAGTCACTGTCACAAAACCGAGCTGGGATGAGGTGATGAATCATTCTGGCTTGACAATGCGGGCGGCATTGATGAAGCAGCTGGGAAAGGCTTCGAGCGTTAGGAGCGTGGGGTTTACGAAGCAAGCTCTGCAGAGTCCCTGACTGCAGGTGGAAAACAGACTGAATTCACAAGCAGATCCATCTATAACGATCTTTCCAAGGACTCAGGTGATGGTAAACAATGACACAACAGGAGAATAGACACAGTATCTCTGGAGGAAGAAGGGAATGATGATGGTTTGGAAAGTAGTCTAGTGTAGAGAACAGAGGAGATAAAATTGCAAAAACCGATATAAAGTTGAAAGGCAGGATCCCAAGTTCAATGCCTTAAATCCCCACAATGCACCAGACACTGGCTGCATATGAATGCTAAAAAATACGTTTTGTCACATTAACTGTGCCTTCTCAGGCATTTTACAAGGGTAGAAGGCAGTGCTGTTATCATTTACCAAAACTATTAATAAAAACATCTTTGTTAATTGAAATAATTCTGAAATAAAATATAAATATGCAAAACCAAAGGTGGAAAGGTGGAAAACCAAAAACAAAAAGTACAAAAAATACTAACTGAAATAAAACTATATATATAAAAATATTTGCAATTATTTAAAATGATTAAATTATATATATAAAAAAAACTTACAAAAGCATATAAAAGCACTAAAAATAATTTCAAATTTAAACTGAAAATATAAAAGTTAATTTGAAATATTGATAAAAATATAATGGTATATACTAGTAATCACTGAAATACAAAAGGCATTTGATAAAGGGATTAAAAGAAGTTTTGCTTTTCTTTGAGTATTGTAATCAAAAATATCATTAGATTATCATTATGTTATGGTGCCCCGAGAGACCTACATATACAAAAACAAAGCAATACACTGAAACTGCCTTCAGTTCCTGACTCAGACACTGTGACCTACAGTCTGTGCCTAGCAATTAAATTTACTATTGCAATAAATGAGAGATAATATATAATTACGCACTGCTTTTCATGCAAAACTTCAAAATGTAATAAGCACAAACCCTCCGAGTAAGAACCTTTTTTTCATCACTCTAATAAGCAACAGCTACATTATTTCCCAAGAAATCCAGTAATAAGTCACCCAGATGCTTTTTTTATTTTATTTTATGTATTTGGAACTGAAACGGGTTAAATGTCACATATTCAGTGATTTAGGCAATGAAGGACTACCCAATTGTGTAGACTTATTTCTAAATTTGTGGCCTGATTAATGAACAGAAAAATGCTAAAGAGGCAATTAAAGCTCTAAAAGGATTTTAAGGTTATTTAACAACACTTTCACAGATACATTTTCTTTCACTATACTTTCTTACATGTACATTTATGCATTTGGCAGAAGCTTGTATCCAAAGCAACTTTCCTTCAAGGTTTTTGCCTGCCTTAACATGCACCATTAAATATAATTTTTACACTTGGATTGAAGGTCCGAGAGCACAAGCAAAGACAGCCTTATTAATATGCATAGAGGAAGTGAGAGAAGAATACGTACAGCTGATGGTGATGCCCAGTTCCACACCTGGCTTCTTTGGTAGCTTCACATGGAAGGTTCCACTGCTCGGAATAACAGATTCTAAATGTAAAAAAGTGAAAAAAGGTTTTTAGATACAAGCCTATATATATACCATCATTCTGGAAATTGAATAATTGTGAATTTATAGATCATTTTGAAACCGAAAAGTGGAGATTCAAATGAATGTCCAAACCAACACTTGGGCATAGTTCTGTCATCAGTTTCTCACCCTCATGTTGTTCCAACTCTGTATGATGATCTTTTTTCAATGGAATGCAAAATTAGATGTTTAGGAGAATGTCCAAGCTGTTTTTTTCCATACAATGAATGTGATCAACCATAGTGGTTTCCATTGCATGTAAAAGAGTAGCTTTTACTTGCTTTGTTTTACATGCAAGAAAGAAAGCAACATTATTTTTTGGGGGTGAACCCTCTCTTTAAAGTGACATGGGAACATGGAGCAGTTAAATATTCAGTCTTTCTCTCGGGCAGAGATGTAGTCAATCTTTCTGACAGAAGCGCAGGAAGCTCGGTCTGGGAAAGATGGCAGAAATAAAATCTTCATAAAATATGTCGTTCTCCCCTGGGCAGTGAGTCAAACTCAAAAAGAATGACAGAAGTGTCCAAGCGCTCAAAGAAAGAAAATGCACAGCTCTCCAGTGACCCGCCATTGCACAAAGACCTCTGCTCTAGAAATGATCATGCAGTAATTCAAAACAACTCCTCAACAAAAGTGTATTTTAAAACAACCACTTGGCCTGAACGATAAATAATACTGTACAAGCAAAAACGGTTACGTTTTTCTCCTTCAAGCGCATCCTTCCAAAAGCAAATGTTATTGCTCTGTGATAAACATTTACATTTTATTGGGTTGCACACTAAATTGACATTCAGTTTTGGAAATGGAAATATGCAGGTCTTGCCAATAATGGTACAATCATGCCATGCCAAAAATATGACAAATATTGCAAATTAATTTAACAAATAACTTGCACCACTATTCAAAAGTTTGGGGTTAGTAAGTTTTTTGAGAGTTTCTGAAAGAATTCTCATGCTCATTTATTTGACCAAAAATTCATTAAAAAAAGAAATATTATTACAATTCAAAATAATGCTTTTATGTGTATATATTCTAAAATGTAATTAATTTTTTATGATGAAAAAGCATCAGTCTTCAGTGTCACATGATCCTTCAGAAATCATTCTAATTCGTATTAGAAGTCTCCTTGAAGTCGTCAGAAACACAATTTAAAAGATTAATTAATTATCAAACCAAATTAAATAAGACAAAACACTAGGATGACAAGCTACTTAAAGTGTGTCTCAAGGACTACAGACTTTCGCCGTGGCCTATCCTGTGATTACACTGCCAGCACGCGTCCCTACCTGCTACGTCAAACTCAATCTCCAGTGTGACTTTGCTGGTGATGCTGGAGTCCCTCAGCAGCTGATTGGTCTCCTCCAGCGTGCTGTCCTCCGTGGGGATGCCGTTTATTGACAGGATGCGGTCGCCAATCTGCAGGATGCCGCACCTGCGTACAGAGAGCAGATTTAACACACCATTCCTCTTGCACTGGCCAACAGATTAGCTGTGCAGACGGTAAAAAATTAAAATAATGGACTGGTGTAGAGGGAGACAAAAAGGGGTAGTGGGACCCAGGAAAAATTTCACACTGACTGACCAGCCAACCACTTATATTATGCCAGCTGGCGCTGTTAAATAGACATTAGTGAGTGAATGTTACGCTTTAGCCAAAAATACAAATGTCCTCTTAGCTGAAGGTCAGAGTAAAAGCACTTTTTAATAGCTGAGGGAACAACAACTAAAAACAGAATGGCTTAATTGCTTTTGCTTTCACTGCTAAAAACAAAGTTGGTCACCATAAGGTAGTTTCTGCTTTTTGGATGCTGGTATCCAGTGTGCATCACCAACAACAAAAATGTAAAACATTCAAACAAGTCATATTGTGATTAGCCTCAAAAAACAATGGTGTTGTAGGAAAATATTTACTGAGAATAATTACCTTTTAAGGTTCTTTTTTGTTCTTTTTAGAGCTTGACAGACCCAGTTACAATATAGGAACAGGTTCAGCTGAAAACGTGCATACTTTTCTGAGTGTGATGTTTTTCTAAGATGTGTATTCATCTGGAATATGTATTATTTAGTGTTTGTTAATTTGTAGTGCATTTCTAAATCATGTTGAGCAACATTCAAATATAAGCGGGACATTTCTTTCTTTAACTGTATTTTATTTTACTTTACAATTTATATTGAATTAAAAAAATTGAACCACCAAAATACCATAACTCGTATAACCGACCTAATCCACAGTGGTGAACTTCAGCATTTAACTAAATATAATACTTTGTATTATAAGTTAAGTGAATAAACTGTATATTGTATATCACTGAGACAAAACCAAGTAAAACAGATCTATACACAGTAAAAAAAGAGAAGTTAATAAAATGATTCTGTAATTTACTGTAACAAATCATAATTTACTATATTATAATTCACTCTGTAATACTATACTATACTAATATTTTGTATATTGCTCCAAAAAGAAAGTAAAACACCACACGGGTGTCCCCACAAAGGCTCAAATGAATCTGTGAAATGTTTTTGGGAAATAATGCATTATTAAAATTCTTAAAATGCAGCATTACTACTCTTGTTCCACTTGTACAACTCCGGTAACTCTTTATCAAATCACCAACATTACAAGGTTTATGCATTACAAGGTTTAACAATTACAACTTCAGCTGGCAGCGACTCATTCCTGTTGCTTAGGTCAGTAATTACAGTGAAGTTGGATGTAAATCCACCTCGGTCGACCAGTAAGCTCATTTGGATGCCAGCTGAGGCTCCGCCACTCAGGTAATTATAGTGAAGTGCTTTGCTCTATCACGTAATGCTGTAGTCAATCATAGCCCAAGCAGCCTGGAAATCAGATCATCACGGCCAGGCAGTTATACATCATATGTGATCATTGCATTATATCATTTATGAAGCCGTGGCTCTGCGGAGGACAAGTTCTAAGCGGCGAGAGATGTGCAGTGATGTAATAACTGTGGTCTTTGGGACGTGTTCAAATAATCAAAATTAGATTTGAGATTAAATATTCAAGATTCCCAAAGGGAAGTTCACACTTCTCTGATAACGCAAACAATTAAGCCGTGCCGAGTGCTCTGATCTGAGGAAGGGTATGTGGAATATTAAAACCCAGAGATTTAACTAGGTCAAAAGAGGTGATTAATGGAGATTAATAAAAATTGTGTCGCGGATCTTACCGCTCTGCTGGGCTGTCGGGATCTATGTAAGCGATGAGCGGAGGAGAGGACAGGGTTTCTGTGGCAAAGACTCCTCCCTGAAGCTGGATCCCAAAGCCCATGATGGAGTCGCTGATGAGGGTCACCTCAGTTGTTTCTGTGTGGACCACCTGACCGGCAAGTCCTACCGTACTGGAAGCCAGAGACACTAGAGGCATGAAAACAGAGGGCAACAGGGTCACAAACAGCAGAAAGTTTCTCACAGAATCCTACAAAATTGATTTTTGGGGCCCAAAAGGACCCTCCCAATTCATTTTTACTATATGGAAAAGAGCAGCTTGAACATTCTGCTAAACTTCTCCTTTGGCCATCAACATTAAAAAATATATAAATCAACCAAATTCTAGTAAAAAATACTTTAAATCAAATAAAGCAAATTCAAATAGCTGTTCTGTATGCATCTCAAAGCATCTTTTCACAGACTAAAAGGTTGGCAGCCATGTGAGTCTTTGCAGTGACTGAGCTGGATTTGTGCCCTCGCTGCAGATAAGAATTCAATATGTGTGCTAGTATCTTTGGGCCAACTACGCGTGCTTAGAAATAAGAAAAGTCACTTTGATATAGAGCTGGTGTATTATATCGCAAATCAGACCACAGGGATTTAGGGAAACTCTTTCTGTAGACGGTGCAAATTATGAGGTTGTTAGAACTTCCTTATTTTATGGGTCTGACTCTGGATCTGAAATGACTATATAATACAATACTTAAAAAAATAGTGTTGTCATTATAAATAATAATACCACCACAAAAACTAATATTTGACTGAATATAGTTATTTTAACAAGTGAAATATTAGGAATGCACCAGTGTTGTTTCTGACTGCTACCTTTTCACATATAAATATGTATATAAATATATAAAAAACTAATCTTGTGTTTTTAAAGGTGAACTTTCAAGTACTATATAACAGAAAATACATCATAAATGTAAAAATACAATTAACATGCACTGGCATATATGCAATATCGAATGATAATGTTAACTAAAAAACTGTGTATATCTTCTCTATATCTATTAGAAACCCTGTTGTTTTCACCAAGCTGATTGAGAGCGTTTAAACCAGCTTACCGAAAAGCAGACAGGCACATAAGCATAACCTGATTTATACAGCGCGCTGCACCTCATTTACAATTGTCTAGATCTATAAAGTCTCATGGGATACATCTCAATTGCAAAGCCACACATTGTAACTGGGCTGCAAAAAAGGCCCAATTTTCAGAGATGTTTGTTTCACAGTGTATGCTTTCAAACAGCCGAGTGAAAATGTGGTCCGACACACGAGCGGCCGTCACACCCTTGACTGACCAAGCTTAATCCATCAACCCAAGCACCAGGGAGCACAGACGACAGCCAAGAGGTCTCTTTCCCCATAGACACGTCCCGGTCATACGGAAATCTGCCTGCGGGTTATCGACCGGCACCAAACCAGGCCTGCGCGCATTTTTAAAGAACCTCTTATACTCGCCAGATCGCTCTAGTGTGACTTGAGAGTGAGTCTATCCGAGATTGATGATCCTGCTCACGGGCTAGATTTACAGCTCCAGACACCTTTATTGTTTTAAATGCAGTGACCTTTCCTTTTTTATTGGGAGTGAGGGATGAGAAAGGGAGGCTAAGGTGACGCAGATGAGGACAGGACGCCTCTTGGATGCTGAAAGGCTTTCAGGGACGGGTCTGCGGTGCACATCGATCAACAGTCGATTGGGACTCCTCTTGTCTGAAGCACTGGAAATGATACTGACTGGTCTTTTTGCGAATGGCTGAGGGGCCGCAGACTGTGAACTGACCCAACAGGGCTTTGTGCGCTTCAGAGTTTTGCTTCGTGAAGGGATTTGGTTAAGTGGTGTCTTCGGTTTGTGTTAGACTTCAAAGGCTCTAACAGACAAGGAAGCACCTGAGGGGTCATTGTCGACACATCTCAAAGAATCACCAGCCAAGCCAACTGACTCTCTCTCGCTCATTCGATCCTCCTCCTTCCTGCAAAAAATCTCAAATTTCAGCTTCCCACAGACCAGTGAGTCAGCTGTTACTCGAAATCGTTAGAATGAGTCAGAAGAGTTTGAAACATCTCTTCTTTGGCAGAGAACGGATTTTGGCAGCTCTAGTAAAATTGGAAAGAATGCACCTTTGATCTTAAAGCCCTTGAGTTACGTCATTGTTTTGATCGGCAGGACTATCTATTCTAAGCTCTCTCTCTCTCTATAAATATATACAGTACAGACCAAAAGTTTGGACACATGAAAATAAAGAAAACTCTTTGAATGAGAAGGTGTGTCTAAACTTTTGGTCTGTACTGTATATATATATATATATATATATTAGGGGTGTAACGGTACGCAAAAATCACGGTTCGGTACGTACCTCGGTTTTAAAGTCACAGTTCATTTCATTTTCGGTACAGTAAGGGAAAGAAATGCAAACATTAAACTGCAGGTTGTTTATTACTATAAACTTTTTTCAACAATTTGTTTACACTTTTTTAAAATACTTTTTAATAATATATATATATATATAAAATATAAAAAAGAATAAGAAATAACATACTGCTGCAAAGTTCTCCACTAAATAAAATACTCTCAGTCTCAAACCAATATCATATTACAGAATATAATGACAAATATAAATAAATAACTATGATTACAGTGCAGCATTACCAATCCCAGCTTATAGGTCTGCTTATATTTAAAATATATATATAACTTTTCCATAGTGTAAAGTGCAGCGTCAACAGTTTCAGTTTTTAGACCTGCTCAGATTTCGTTATAGTGTTGGACTGATCAGAATTAAGAGCAAAGGTCTGTTTAAATGCCGACGGGAGCTGCGTTTGAATTACAGTCATTTTTTCCTAGTTGTAACTTGTAGATAGGCCGGTGACACACTGGCATATTGCACCTGTCAAAAGTATTGACGACAAAATAGACTATGTTTGACAGGTGCAATATTTGAAAATCGATAATTATTCATTTATTTTTTAAATTACATTTATATCTGAATATACCTGTAGACTTTCAAACATCAAAGTGTCATGAATTCATATGTATTTGTGTACAAAATGACATTTTCCTATTCTATTTTGCCTGGAAACACTTCCAACACGCGTGCGTGTCGCATGAAAAATAGATGTCGGCTCTATTTCTAGCATGCACGCCTGTTCCTCTAAACATGGGAGTCGAATTAAAAAATGGACACGCCACGCAGCTGAGACGCTTGCGCCACGAATCCAGAGTGTCGCCGGCCTTGCTGCAGGGCGGGATTTGCACTGAACGCGGAGACTTCCGCCACTTAATATGTTCGCTTGGAAACACGAAAATGAACCAAAATATTACATTCGGTCATTCGGTAGACACGTGCAACGTACCGAAAGCCCTGTACCGAACCGGTCCGGTACGAATACACGTACCGTTACACCCCTTATATATATATATATATATATATATATATATATATATATATATATATATATATATATATATATATATATATATATATATATATATATAGATAGATAGATAGATAGATAGAGAGAGAGAGATAATTAAGTTTATTCAGCAAGGATGTAATAAATTGATCAATGTAAATGTATTTTGAATCACAGTTCCTCAACTGTTTTCAAAATGTATCATCATAATTAATATTTCATGAGCATCAAATCAGCATATTAGAATGATTTCTGAAAGATCATGTGACACCAAAGTCTGGAGTAATGTTGCTGACAAAGCTGCTTTAACATATTTTCAGATATTTTCAAATGTACATATTAAAGTGTTATAAATTGTAATGTTTTCATTTTACTGTATTTCTATTTCAAATAAATGCAGCCTTGGTGAGCATTAAAATTCTTATTGACGGTTTATTATTATTGTATGTTTGCATTGTAGTTTATGTATGTACATCCTACATGCACTGAGTGTAGAATCCTAAAATATACTGACCTTAACTAAAATATATAATCAACATGATATATGAAACTGATTAAAAAAAACAAAATGTTAAGTAATCTTTGGAGTAACAAGGCTATCAAACCAATGACAAAATAAATATATACATGTCTGAGGCTAATACACAAAATATAAGTAAAATCAAAAAACACAGTTGTGCATTGTAGGGTAAAAATATTTCTATGACACCTTTTGCATTAACAGTTTTCATGCAGAGGCGAGAGCATTGATGCTTGTGTGTGTGTGTGTATGTGTGTGCATGTGTGTTGAATCCTTGAGTCACATAAAAGGAGCTTGGGAAGAACAGTTTCTTAAAACTGTTTATGCTGTAAACTGATCTGTCTTGCTGAAGATATCAGAACCCTTAAGGGTCGTCAACACTGTCCTTTAATATAATCATAGTTTTCTCTGGCAGAACGCTAGAGAAAAATACCTCAACTGACAACCGCATGGAAATCATAAACGAGGACAGTGGGCATTAGTCAACAATTAAATTATGCTAATATTCTCCTGGTGAGAAGACATGGTGCTAGTTCGGTCACAGTACATTAAATGCAGAATGGTTTGTTCCGGACTACAAAAACGCAGAGGGGAACAAAAATTAGCATGACACCACCTCCAGCAGTGGTAAAACAAGATTTACAAAAGACATCAGTGAAAGCCTTTTAGAGTATCCCCAGCAGGAGAAGAGGAGACTACAGACTGAATGTGTCTGTTTATGGGGTGTGTGTGTGTGTGGGGAAAAGATAGTTTCTTCTCACCGCTTCATTGACTGTTTGATCTTGCAGTAGACATTTTCAACAATTGGGGAACAAAATTATTCTTCCTCTTTTAAAAAAAAAAACCTTTTCAACAAACAGCCAGTGAAAGGAGGTGCTTAACCTTCAAAAATATTGACTGTGAACCTCAGGAGGTTAAACGAATTATTACATTTTCAGGTTTATGCCATTTTTGTACATTTCTAGCAATTAAAAAAGAATCAGGTCAGAACATAATATTTGATATATCCAAGTGGGCAAAATGGACATAATATTATTAAAATGATTAATTATTAAATATTAGATTTATTTACATTTTAAATTGCGAAAATAGTTTTAAACCCTGACTTTTTTAAACCAATAAAAATTAATCAGGATGGAACTAAATGGAAAAAAATGAACAATCAAAATGAATACTATTAAAATATACATTAACAAGTCAAAATAGTTTTAAACCCTGATGTGGAAATTTTCTAGTAATAAAATGAGGGTGAAGCTAAATTGACAAAATGAATAATCAAAATTAAACTGACAAGAAAAAAGAGACACAATTATTAGTAAATAAATATAGTATTTGTTTAATATATAGTAAATAATATGTATAATATATAGTCATTCATATTAAATATATATAAAATATTAATTATTATATTAAAATAAAGTATTATACATTAGAAAATATCGTTACTAAATGAACAAAATGCTTTTCATGCTAGGTTAATTTTATTTCAGATAACAGTTTAACTTATCTAATAGATTTCACAACAAAATACAAGAGATTTGTCCTTCATCCAGACGTGTCATTGCTGTCTGATGGGTGACTTTGCAGCAAATATCTCCCTCCCTCCATCTCTTTCTCTCTCTCTTTTTGATGTGTTGAACAGTGTGTGAGGTTCATCCTGTCCCTGTTAGCCAGCGACAGCAAAGGACTCAGGAGGGACTTTTAACAAACCAATGCCAGTTTGTATGCTAGAAGACGTCACTCATGCAAGGGCTGGGAATGCTGAATCAGCAGCACATCATGCAGTGAACCCGTCCTCACTCATTTGCCTTCTCACTTTAGTCTGTCAGAACATATCCTGGGCAATAGACTCCTTGATTCGACTGCCACGACCTCTGTGCAGAGCTCTATGGACAGTGAAATCAAGGTGCTATGCAAATAGAGCTCATTTGGAGCATCAGTGAAGTTAATCAAGCTTTAATTAAGCTTTCAATTTGGGCCAGTGAACAATTTGCTGCCATCTGAGCTTCACAGCAGTGGGTAGAGACAAGGTGATTGCTGATAAGGTGCTAATATCCATTAGCAGTTTTTTCAGCAATTATCCATTTAAATTTTATACGATTTCATGCATTTTAGCCGAAGGTCATGAAAAAAAAAGTCAAGCGTGTCCAAATAATTGTTTTTTTTAAATTAAATTACATTGTTAGTGGTGCAAAGTTTTACTGTGTAAAAGTTAATTACACATTTTTTTTTTAAATGATACAAACTACAAAACAGTATGTCTGCTGCATTTGCTTTTTAACAGTGAATATTGTATGTTCTATTATATCTCACTCCGGCATAGTTGTGAAAAGACTCAATACAGCTATTACAGACCCATTATGAAATAATTTTCCTAAACAAATGGCATCTATGAGGGTCCGTGCACATGCTCGTGGTAGTAAAACTTAGAAATAAATTTGTGTAATAGATCAGATGCTCTGTTTCCGTGCAGCAGGTGTATAAGCCAAACACAAGCGGCGAGCAACGCGGTAGGAGAAGCTATTAACTGTGATGTTCATAACAAGTGCAGCCAAGTCATAGTAAATTAAACACTTCAAAGTCAGATAAAAAGTGCACAGTTAAATTAGCCAAAGTGTTTTAACGTTTTAAAATACCGTCTCAAATCCCAGTTTAATGAGATAGCTAAGCAAGCCATTTGTTAAGGGATTTCTCATTTGTAGCACTATTAAAACCTTGCTGAAATAATTTCAGGACGAGAGAGATTAGGCATTGAGTGCTTCAGAAACCTGTTTGGAAACAATTATTATTATATTTCTAATGGTGCCACCAATTATATTTTAGTATTATTTATATACAATCATAGTATTTATTAATATTTTTAAATTAGTTTTTATTTTTAGATTTTCAATATCATTTTATGTTTATTTTTAGTAATTGTATTTATTAGTTTCTTATATATCTATACACCTTTAATATATTTTTATTTTTGTGTTTATTTATTTGGTGTGTGTTTTAGTTTTGGAAATTTTAGTACTCCAACTTACATATTTCACTAAGTTGTCAAGGCAATTTTTTATTTTTGTTTCAAGTTTTTAATTTTTGACTGAAAGGCCACATCAAGTTTTTGAATATAAGTGAAGGGGCACATTATAGTATATGTATGACAAGTGAAGTTTAGATTTTTTTTATTCTAAATCTACACTTACTGTACTGTACTGTGTGTACTTGTACAGTATATGGAAATATACTTATTACTTATGAAAAGCTTACTTTTTTTCCTCCCACTTCTCTCAAATCTATCTTTCTTTTTCCTACTCTCTCCTACAAATACACACACATCCAGTACAGATACATGGTCGTGAGCACACGTGCAACAAACACACGCACAGAATCTTGTCAGCGCTGACCTGCGACATTATCAGTAAAATAGTACTGCAAATCAAAAACAGCAGCATTATCGAGAAATGCCATAGCTTTCAAGAAATGAAACTGTAGACGCTGCTGCCGAATAATGTTGAGAGACAAACATGCAGTACTCTTGTAATTCACAAACATTTAATCCATCTCTCTTTGCCTCTCAATAATGTCATTTTCTGCATATTAAACACCGAAGCCTCAGTTTCTAGTTTCTATGTTTGTAATAAGCAATGGGATTCTGTGATAAAGAGCACTGCAACAAGTTCCAAGGTTTCATTATTGTTCGCTGTTTTGGAGTGATAATATTATATATGTAAGGGTCCAAAATATTTACTATGCCTATAAGGAGGTAAATCCAACCCTGATCATATTACTGAGCACATTTTAATTCTGATTATACCATTACAGGTAACCGTTAAAGCACAGCAGGCCACCATGGCATCTTTTGGATTTTGTTGATATTGCATCAAATTTGTCATTTTGGACCAGCTGCCTCATGGGCCAGAAGAAAGTACCCGGCAGGCCGTAGTTTGCCCCCCCTCTGCACATAAGGAACTAAAATGACACACAACACTAGAAAACCGATAGAGAAAAAAAATGAATTTGAATCTGATGTTGTTGGCAGCATGGCCTCATCCTGCAACCCAATCATCACTTTCACAGCCAAGTTCTCTACAGCAATTGTCCAAACTCCACTTCCTCTAACATCAACAGTAAATAACCAAGCAGCTACAAATGCAACGAAAAACAAACTCGAAAACAAGTTGGCTACTGAATGATAGCATGAACGTGGTCAGCAATGTGAGCAGCTGATTACCCATTTTCCCAGTGCCAGCGTTTGTTTATTGGTCCTGCTGACGAAGCCCTCAGATAATAGCCCCACGCGATATGAAAGCTTGGTCGGGTAATTATCTGCAGCAGAGGCGGCGATGACGACGCTGCTTGGTTGAAGGATATGAAATATCTTTCAGGATCTAATTATTGGGTAGCCAGAGGTGTAATTTCCCTCTTTCGCTTGGCGGCTTCAGATATTGGAAGAGAATGCGTTCACTTCAGGTAAGTGCTATCACACTCTCTGATCTTATTCAGATTCAAAGCCCAGCCGTGAAGAGGAAGGGCAGGAAGGATATGAACCATATGGAAGAGGTAGGAATGTACAGATAAAGACACACTATCATAGCGAAGACAGAGGGAATAACAGATGTATGGCCTTTCTTTAATACCAAGCTACCACGTCGCATTTATGTTGGAGTTTTATTGCTTTCATCGCTTTCAGCGGCTTGACCAAGCTTCACTTCGCACAATTGCATGCACTTAGCAAAATGTGGCATTTATAAAGGTTTGTTTCTGAATTACTGCGGGCGGTTCTTTCAACCTCTTGACTTATGGCAAAGGCAACTATAAAAATTCGAAAGCTAATATTAAAGTCAAGACGAGTCCCTGGCCAGAGCCTGCGTGGAGATGCTGATACATACAACAGGAAATCAATAACCAAGCCTTTTTCTGTTTACTTCAGCCATTCTGATAAAAAACGAAAGGTTTTATAGAATGAATCAGAGTGGAACCAGGCAAAGACTGACAGTAAATCTGTTGAAGAGAGGATAAAAACCTTCATCTAATTATTCAATGTATTATACAGAGCGGCCTTTGACTCGCTTTGTGGCATTTGTAAGACACTGTAGCACGTCAAGGTAAAAATTGTACTTTTAAATTCGTTTCAAGACCCTGTTTCATTCAGTTGCATTCTATAAAGCTATTTGAAAAGAATGCATCTGCATGTGAAAGCTTTCAAGCTTCAAAAAGGATGAGGAAGCACCATAAAAGCATCATAGAAGTGCTCAATACAATGATCTGGGTGAGGAACAAATTTAATTTAATAGCTATTCATTTGAAAGAAAAGTTGTTTTGAGTCAGATTTAAATGAACTGCTGATCCAGTTTACAAAACTGAATGATTCACTCTCAAATTGATTCATTCATCGAGATGACTCAGTGATCCAGTTGCAGAAATTAACTTCTCACTGGAGGTGAAGATCAGTGAATAATGAGATAAATCAAGGCCATCTCTTCTTCCTCACAAAGCTGTCATATGCAGCGTATGAGTCGTATAAACCACATTTATGGTGGTTTTGCATCAGAAGCCACAGAAGAAAGTAAGTCAGAAATATTTGGAATGATATGGGGGTGGGTAAATTAATTAACATTTTTGGGTGAACTGTCCCTTTAAGAATGAGGCCTCTTTTTGAATTCTGCCGAATTTTTTATTCTTAAAAAAGATGATTGATCCTTATTAGATCTCGTAATATTCAACATGACTGCATCAAACGTACTTGAGCTCTTGTAGTCTTTCTTCTTCAGTTTGCGTCTCATCATGGTGCCGCGGGGACTTGTGGGATACATGGTGCGTGGTATCGTGTTCATGTTGAGTGAGCTCAGACTGTAGGCACTCATGGAGGTGGGAGAGAAGGATGAACCCAGAGCTGTGTGGGAAAAAGAGAGATGTTTTAGCAAAATTATCAACTCTCAATGACTCATTTCAAAACTTCATATACTTAGTATATAAAGTTCAGTTTTGCTTGGTAAATGCTTCTATTATTATCATTTAAAACAACTGAAAATTGAAAATCTAACTTAAACTTCATGATTCCATAGTATTCAGTGTGTCACTCTTGCACAAGAGCAGCATGTTCATGATCAACATCAGACAACCTGTACAAAGTCACATGATTAATCTGACAAATGTACCTAGATAAGTGACCTAGAATCTATTCGTTTCGCTTTAAACATGTTTAAATCCCATTTTGAATCTATTTTCAACTGAACTTTCGAAGCCCACCACTGTATCATAACATTTTCCAACAACATGTACAAGCGTTTTGTCACCAGATGAGGAAATGCACAAACCAACTCATTAAAGCGCTACAGACTGCGCTCCGTCTTTGACATTGTGTGAACGGTGGTAAGTCTTCATCAAAGCACATCTCTAAAAATACTCCCTGATGCCTAAAAGCCACTTCTATCAAAGAATAATGGCTAGCAACCAAATCACAGTTCGTGCTGATCAGATAAAGAGCTTCAAAGCCATTTTTTAGCTTTTACAAAAAAAAAAAATTGAAATTCCCAACTGTCAGAATATTACTACTCCAAAAAATATGTTTTATTTGGCTGGGAAATTGGTGATGCTGAAAACATGGCAGGATTACAGCAGATTACTTTTTTTTTTATTTGTGCAGTTTGTCTGCTCTTGGCACATGAAGGGACATTCTGCTTTTCTCTCTCTCTCTCTCTTTAAAAGCCATTAAACCACATCTTTAAGAGCCATAATGAGGCCTTCTGGTCCACTTGTGCATTGTGTAGGATGAACTTTCCTAATCCAAACATTAAGGAGTTAATGTCCAGCAAATAAAGGCTAATTTGTCTCGAGGAAAAAAGAAAACGGAGGCTTAAGAAATCCAACTCTCAGGGGAGATTTGCTCTTTCACGCGTATCAAGGACACATCTTTCAGAGATTTAAAAAGCTTTTGAACTCTCATAACCAAGGGGGTTTTATAATCCAGGAATAAAAAAAGAGACTGTGACTAAAAAGTATTAATGGAATGGCAGTAAATTATGTGAAGCCACTAGCACCTGCGGCGTCTTTACGACCCTCCTGAATAGAGAATCTGAGACACAACTGTGAAGGTGAGAAAAGGTGCCACAAGCGATTTTAGCCTTCAGTCATGTGTGATAATACAGAATGTGAAACCCAGTTGAATCGCTGGAGGTTTAAAGGTTTCGTACCATTGGTTGCTGCAGTTTTTAAACTTGAGTCAGCAAGATGTTTAGGTGTCTGCAAAAATAAAATTTTTAGGGTTGTCAAAGTTAATATTTAAGTTTTTAACATTCATATTTAAGTTCAACTTAGCTAAATTAACCATTTTATATATATATATATATATATATATATATATATATATATATATATATATATATATATATATATGACCCTGGACCACAAAACCAGTTCTAAGGGTCATTTATTTTAAATTGAGATTTATTACTCATCTGAAAGCTGAATAAATAAGCTTCTCGGGATAGGACATTATCTGGAAGTTGACAGTTCAAAAAAATTGCCTTTAAAGTTGTCCAAATTAAGTTCTTAGCAATCCATATTATTAATCAAAAATGTATTTTGTATATATTTACGAAAATGTATTTTGTATATATTTACGATAGGAAATGTACAAAATATATTTTTGGAACATGATCTTTACTTAATATCCTAATGATTTTTGGCAAAAAAAGAAAAACATATAATTGCAAGAGTAAGAGTAATTGTGTGTGTGTATATATATATATATATATATATATATATACACACACACACACAAACACAATTGTTTTACAAATGTTTTATGTTTTAATATATTATATATACATTTTATATATATATATATATATATATATATATATATATATATATATATATATATATATATATATATATATACATACATCAAAATTTTCATTAAGTAATAAAATAACTAGGCAGCTTCTTAACTAGGCAGTCTTAACAGTAATACATAAATAAAAACAAAGTATAATAATAAGTAAAATAAAAATAAAATAAAATGGAAAATATCAAATGGAAAAATATTAAAAACTATCTTTTATTTAAAAGCTACAGCAACTTATAACTTCTCAAATAGTGTGTAGAAAACAACATGCTGTCTCTATAGCATGAATATAATATGACTTTTCTTCACATAGTATAAATGGGTCTTTATAAATGAAATTACATGGCTATTATATTTTGATAAGGGAGTTATTAATGAGATTAAACACCTACTTTGGGGTCCTTGGCATCAAAATGTTCCTTAGTTTTTTTTAGCATCATAAATGGTCTGTCACATCGCCTCTAAGAGCTAGCTCTCACAAAAAATGAGCAACTTCCAGTTGTATTAATGCTGCAAACCATTGTCTGTGTAAAGAATAAGTACAGGTCTTCTCTAACATTCTCACAGTGTCCTCGAAACACATAGAGCGCCAACAAAAGAGATCAATAAAGCCCTGATGGCCGGAATTTACTTAATGATATAATCAAATCAGACTCTGTAAGGCCGCTGAAAGAGGAAAAGCATGACCTAAAACATAAATGAGAAGTGCTTTTGTGGCAAATGACAATCTTCCCATCTTATTAGCCAATTAGCGAGTGAATCTAGGGCCTCAGGATGTCAATTATCATTGACTACATGTCCCAGAATGTACTTGAGACTTTGTAGTCCACCCATGACCGCACGGGGAGAAATGATCAGGTCAAGTTGCTAGGATGTCAATAATGCAATATCGCTTCCTTAACAAGGATTATGTTCCATATACCCCAATGAATGGAACCACAAAGGTGTCCTCTGGATTCACTGTGTATCTTCTGCAAAATAAAAACCACTGAATGGCTCAGCGTTAGCCAGGCTTCATAAAGTGACTCTAAGCTTTTCTGTAATGTGCTCTCTCCTCTGGTAGAATAGAGCTCAGCTACACCCACAGATGGAGAATAAAGACAAGATATAATACTGAAGAAGAGAGCAACAGAGAGAGAAAAACCTCTTTAGCCTTAGCATAGTTTAGAGACAAGGAAACAGCCGGGGAACAAATTAGTTCTGCTCTGTTTTCCAAAGAGATCAAGTAAAACACACTAAAAAAGACAAAAACAAAAACAGACGTATCAAAAAAAGCACAAAAGGAGACATTAAAACGAATGCAGTCCTGTATTGCATATCACATTCCTGTAGACGTCATGGGTTCAATTTATATTGTGTGTGTGTAAATCGCTTTGGAAAATAAAATAAAATATACAGGATCTACTAAGCGATACATCAATCATTATTTAAAGATGATCATTTATGATGATCATTATTTAAAGATGAACTTTTCATCTTGCATGTTCAACAATACATACTGCATCTTCACTCCCATTGGCTGTTGCTGCTGATTTGCATAAGTTAAATACTGCCCAACTTGGCAATGTTTTTTTGCTTACTGAATCTCACTGAAAATATATGACTGAGTTTTTGAACAGTGAAAATGAAAATCAATCTGGAAATACCGAAGTTCTAAAGTCAAAACCCATAAAAGAATGGAATATGTCTGTTTATCGGTGATGTTACTGAGAAACAAGGAGTGATACAAGAGGATGAGGATGAAGGAAAAGGGAAGGAACATTACGGGGGTTGTTTGGAGAGGTTTTCTGCTTGGTCTGGCTGCGGGACTGGTCGGGGTGGTAGGTGTTATAGTGTTGATAGGGAAGGAAGTTGCTGTTGTTGTTGGTTCCGGATTCCCAGGGCAACGTCCGGTTACTCCTCTGGACCTTGACTGAGCACACGAAGAGGAGAGAGAGTGGGACGTGAGCAGGACGAAACATACTCACAACACCAAATAAATAATAGTGCATAACACATATCAGATAAATCATACAAGGAGAGACACTTTTCAAACAACGAGTAACCCTGGGAAAAACTGTTATGGTTAAAAGTGACCCTACGTTTAATGAAGGGTTATTTAGTCTGCTTTGTGATTGGGCTTTCTTAATAAGTACAGAAATTGACAAAAACAAGAAAAAAAAAGACATACAAAATATTTATTACAGGGCTAGATTATTAAAAAGTTAAAAGTTATGCTGTTACAAACCTGTATGACTTGCAGAAAATGGGTAAAAAAAAAAAAAATCAAACAAAATAAAATACATTTCTGGCCAAATTACACCTTTAGAAAACATTCTAGGTCGAAACAACCAATGTCACAAATAATGTAAATCTCACCATAAGCACAGCTTTGGACAAAATACAAGCAAGTTCACTAAAAATGCACCTGCAAGCTACTAATAGACTCTTGGACTTTCACATCAGCCAAGCAGACTGAATATCTGCAGTAGCAGGCACAAAGAAACAAAATACAAGCATTCACATAGCAAGGTCTTTGCTCCCCTCAAAGCGTCCTCCTAGGAATACAACTATGGACACCGGCATTGATCATTCTCTATTTTAGCTCCTTTCTGTTGCACGGTTAATTTTAGCAGTATGTTTGCCGTGCTTTCAAACACACAGGCTGGAAAGAGAGATTACAAAAGCAGTCTGAGAGAGAAGAGAGAGACGAACTGAAGGGCAGTGGCTGCAGGAGGTATTAGACTGGAAAGAGAGTCGGGTAAGAGGTGAAGGAGGGTGTGTTTTTGTGTAAGGGATCCATCATCACGATAGCATCAAGGGTTAAAAGACAGTGAAGAATCCATTGAGACCATATGCAATCGGGCCCAGATGAGAACCATTACTTTTACAATTATGTGTATGTGGGAAATAAAACGTTCATGAGTCTTAGAGAGTAGAGGGGCAAATGAGAATATGATGAGTGTGTTTCCAGGCATTAATGTAGAATCTCTATACCAAGGGTGTCAACAAATGAAAATAATCATGATTAATTTCATTTTTTGTATATACATGCTAAATGTGGTTGATATAAGTATACAACACAAGTAAACAAATGCATTTTGTATAGATTGTGTAGATTATATGTACAGTACGAATAATACAGCTTGTGGTATGTGTGTATGCACTCTGTAGTGTGCACTTCACACAATGTACTACAACAAAATACATGCACATGTTAGCTGAGCAAAAAAAGTTTAGAGTTTGCATCAAAAACAAGAAGGGATTGGCCTGGAGGGATAATATTTGTGTTTTCATCAGTAGATTCAGATGTTTTCTGTGACACATTTCTCTACCGCCCACAGAAGCCCACCAAACTGATGTCGTGAATGCATGAGTATGGGGTGACAAGGTAGAATGTGTTTATGTGCTGCATACGTGCGTCGTGTCGTCAGCCGGATGTCTGGTGCTGTAGCGTTTCAGCATTAGCCAGCTGTCTGGAGTTTCACAGCGGCTGGTATTTTGGTCCGTGTTAGTGTAGAATGCGTCACTGCACTAAATCTGCTTGAGCTGAGGAAATAGACTACACGTCTGTGAGCTGCGTAGTAGACGTGCCACTGCATAGCAATGCCAGAAGCATGACATATAGTAAACGTGTGTGGCTCTTCACAGGAATCAGGAGTGAGCTTCGTCCACTCACTGTGTTTGAAAGGTGCTCTAAACTCAATTTCCTTCCCTTAAGAGCTAATCAGGACACCTCCCAGAGCTGACCTGAGGGTCACTTCATTGCTTTCTAATGTGGGGCTTTTGAAAACCCCCAACAGTGATATACAGGACGCATTAATATGCTGTGCAGGTCCACTTTTATTTATGTTCACAGGGCTCAGGCTTTATTCCACGTTCTTATTAAGTTCCAAGCATGAAGCTCATTCAGCCACTGAACTTGTGGACATTGCAAAACAATTCAATTCATTGATAGGATTTATTAATTACATTTTTTGTAAGTGCAGGGTGTTAGAGGAACATTTATACATATATGACGGTGGTTTTGTGGTTTTGTGGCAGCAGCAAAGGCAGAGTAATAATCTAACTAGTGTTATTTGTGGTTTGCCTGTGTGAGAGTCACCACCACAGTGCTAATACGTTGTGGGTTGGTAGCTTTGAAGATACTGAAGGGGTTTTAGCATGTCACTATACAGTTGCTACAGTCTTCTGGTTGGCTGTTTCAGCATGTCTGTGCAGGTGCTATGATGTTCTAGATGGTTGAAATACAAAAATCAAGGACTTGATTAAAAGCACAGATACTTGAATAAAATATTACTCTAATAAAAGTATTCCTTTTCCATTTTACTAGAGTAAAAATACAAAAGCATTTGATTTTTAATGTACCTAAGTATTTGAAATTAAAAAGTACTGATCGGTGAATGTTTTTGTAATTAAACATATAATTCAATATTTAATCATTTTATATTATACTGTATATTTTATATAATTATATTCCTCAAAATACTAGGGGAAGCGGTGCCTTGTCATACACTATAAAGAATTAGAAGTAGTTTTGTTAAAAGGTTTCGTCTTGTTGCTAAAAGTGTTTCTAATTGACGAAAAGTGTCTTGAAGCTAGAACAGTTATTTTGTACACTGTAATGGATTCAAGATTATAAACAGTTAAGAATAACATTCCTTGTCCTCGTCTTTATTTGTGTGGTGAAAAGCTGTGTAATTAGCAATACGATAATACATTATGCCTGTTAGGAACTGTTTTGCTCTGCGGAAGCTTTGCCATTATTTAAACTCAAATCAATATTTTGGGTCTAATTATTTACTTATGTGGCAAGTAGGTGTGTAATAAGCAGGATAATGTTCATCCAGCCGGTTGTTATCACAATAAACCCCTTCAGGGTGATGCACTCATCCGCTTTGTGTTAGGGTTTATTCTGTGATAACAACCGGCTGGATGTACATTTTCCCTTATTTTCTAACGTTACTGTGTGGTCGCTAACTAGCCTAAATCAAAAGGCTTGATTTTAGTCTTTAAATATGACTCCGGTCATTCTTGCCTGGCTCTGCCCTAGTATGGTTCCACATCTTTGTGTTTTAACATTATTCCTATTAGGAAGTACAGCAGCATTTAACCTTTTGTCTCTGTGTTTGAATGTTAGCTTCCTGTTCCTGATAAGATGTTATGGCACACACTGGATGTCATAAGAACATATTCTCTGTGGGAATCAGCCTTGCTCTAAACTTTTGACATCAAATCTCTTTATCATTGCACTTGGTGGCACACAGGCTGATAAAAACCTGTCAGGTGATAAGAACAAGCTTTAGAACACCACATAACTCCTGACAGTCTGAGACACAAGGCAAGATGCAGTATCCTTGCACAGTCCTGTTTTCACTATGGATATATCTGCAGGAAAGATGATTAAATATTGTTAATGTAACCTTCATGTGGACAGAACACAGCTGGCTTTACACTGAGAAGTCAAACGCTGCATTCAGACCACCCACTTTATCTAGGAACTACAGGATTGATATAAGAGACACACAGGAATTATGTTCACAGACATTAATTATGCATATGCCATCACTTTCAATATCGATTAACTCATTAAAGTTGCTCATTAACGTCTCCGCTCTTTCTTCGGAGCACTGAGGTTTGAAGAGGTGACCAAAAATAAAATGCAGACTGAGTAAAACTGGACTTTTCTGAATAAATATGCACTCGTCCACTACGATTTCCAGTCTGCATCAGTATAGTGTTCCTACACTCTAGAAAAAGCCCTAATGGAGCATTATTATGGTGTAAAAAGAGCCAAATCAAGTCAAAATCAACCGAGGATGCAGGGAATTGCCTCTCCTATATGCTTATAATACACTATCCCAATTGAAACAGATTTAAGGCATTCTTTGACATAAGACTGTAGTCCAGAGTGAGTGTGTTTGAGTCTCTTACCATGTTCAGGGCCCTTGAGAGCCAGTCTTGTCTGGTGGTGGGGCAGAATCTCCATTTTGACGTGTTCTGAAGCGCTAGCTAGCAGCTGGGTGGCCTCGGCCAGTGTGCAATACTCCATACTTGTGCCGTCCACTGACAGGATGTGATCACCTGCATGCAGCGCACCACACCTGCAAGAGCAATGAGATCACATCCTGTTCTGCCAGCCACTTATCACAGGAACCATTTCAAACTAATTCTTCTCAGTACAACAATTTTTATGATCAAATATCAAGGCTAAGTGTAACTTATATTTTATTACATTTATAATTTGATATATTAGTTTTTATACATTATTAATATATTAACAGTTATTTTCAATCTCGAGTATAAGCATATACTCTGCAGTAGACACGCACATTATGGTTCCAAATTGGGCACCTAAATTGGCACCCTGTTGATGGCAAAGGGGTTTAAGGCGTATTATAATTCCATCCCAATGTTTCTCCCAAGAGCAAACTTTTGAATCATCTTCAAAGTGCTAATCTGTTTTGATGGAAAGGTTTTCACTTGCTCAGCACTCCGTCACCTTTATTATTGTTCCATGCCTTTCTGCTGGCATGAAGGCTAGATGAGTTATTGAATTTCTATAATTAGTTGCTAAGCTTTATGCATTTCAAACTTTGAACATTTCACAAGCAGGCAACGGGTTCCTGCAGCGCACATCTCTCCTCTCCATGCATTGATCTGGCTCACAGAACAATGGAAACATGATGAGCAATGATGCTTCTTTCATAAAGAGCCGAAATGGTTGCCTTCCTATGTATGTGGGAAATAAATGTGGCTGTAATTACCTATCGGCGATGCTGGCTGGTTTGACCTTGTCAATGATGATGACCTGCTTATTGCAGTACATGGAGGTAGAGAGAGCCAGACCTAAACTGGAGCCCATGGACTTGGCCACCTCCACCAGCAGCGGGCCTGAAGCTGTGGCTACAGAATCTGTAAAATAGGAAAAAGACAGTGATTATATTGAGAAAACGGAGATTGCAAGGGTACAAAGTGGCTCATAACCTGTGGCATTTTTGATATATTAATGCAAATCAGAAAGCTTGGGTTGGGTGCATGGGTCCAAGTCTAAATCAAAAAGCTGCAAAGAGAAAACTGAAACTGTGAAAATCTTCATGATTAAGTAAACAGTCCAAAGCCTTATATGCTTAGTTTGCATCCACTAAAACTCTGCTAATGATCATAATCCTCACTGCATGGACATAATGCAAAGGTTATGAGGTATAATATGTATAAGATAAAGACTCTTTTAACACATTTTAACTTATATACATATATATTTTAACTAAAGGATTCATAATAAAATATCAAACCAATGCTATTTTTAAGACACACCGAATTATTACAGTGCATTGTTGCACGATAAAAAAATGCAATAGATGTATCGTTCAAAAATGTAGACAACAGTATTTTAGAGCCACATTAGGATAATAAATGAAAATACAGTCATCACATTATGTGAATAAAGTCGAAATTGAGAATCATCTAAAAAATAAAACAAAAAAAACAATTTGAACGTCACAAGATTAAAAAAGTAACCATATACATATATATTTCCTAGAATACAATTGTTGTATTGTGAAATTAAAAGTACTGTTTTTATTTCTCAAAATATTATTGTATAACATTGCAATAAGTAGCTATGCTTTTTCACCTAAAATTAGTATAGCATTACTTTTCCCAAAATACTATAACACAGCATTATGAGTTTAAAGTCGTATTGTTTTTCCTCCAATTATTTTTAGATTGCATTATTTTTCTCACAATACTATTATACAGCATTAAGAGACTCAAGTATTGTGATTTCTTTGAAAATATTTCACTATTTTACTCTCATAACATTATTCTTTATTTTAGTGGAGTGTGCGAATACACCTGTGGCTTGTCTGCTGTGGCACCGGTGTGAACTTGAGGGACTGATTGCCTTCATACAGTACGAATTCCAATAAGAATCCCAATTACACCACTATGTTAACAGCTAAATTAGATATTTTGCTTCCAATGCAATGAAATTACATACATTTGTAAGTGTGGCTTAAGTGCCTAAACACCTGGTAAAAGAAGGGAAAAAAAACATTACGGATGACAGTTATACACCCACACACACACGTACACACACCTCATTAATGTGAATGAGGGTGAGCGGCTGCGGTTAGACCTGTTAAAGTCTAATGGAGGTAATTCAACATCTCAGTTTAGTAATGGGCCGCACTAAAAGACCTCATTACACCATATGTCTTCAGCGCACAGAGGAAACACCACACGTAAACGCTCTTCCAGCCCATTCCCAACATGGGCTGATTTCACTTGACACCCATTACAAAGAGAAATGGCTCCTGCTGTTGTGTGTGGAGCGGACAGAAGGAGCAGTCGGTCTTTAGTTAGAGCGGGTGTACAGCTGTCTGCTGTCAGGTGTGTCAACTTCCTCCCTGCGCTTGCGTTAAACACACTTGCTGCCATCACAAAAATCCCAGTGTACTGGGGAAACTCCTGCGCTAATCTAAAAGATGTTGCTTTGGTGTGTAAAGTGAATCTATAAAGACTCAAGCATAAAGTGACATGTTTAAAATGTTGAACAGTGGTGTAGAAGCTTGGGACGGGAACAAGTACCTACAGTAAGTAACAAAAAACTGTGTCACCTGTGATCGTTTTAAAGCATTTATCAATGATTTACTATATTAACTACATGGAACTATACTATTTTTGGGTGAAACATTACAATCTGATTGGTTATAGAACACGGTTCCTGAAGGTTTTATGAAGACGTTTTAAGACCAAGTAAAGATAATTAAGGAATTAACTGAATAGAACACAATACGTCAATATGGTCTCTAAATGTCAATGTCATTTATTAGTAAAGCTTAAAATTTGAAAACACAATTCTCATTTACTTTAATTCATTTTGCAAAAAAAAGCTTTACTGCAAAAAAGTAATGTTCTTCCTCAGTATTTTTGTCTTGTTTCCCAGTGCAAATGTCTAAAGATTCTTAAATCAAGACCCATTTACTTGACAAGCAAAACGACATAAAATAAGAAGACTTGTTTAATAAGAAACCAATATAAAGTGATTATAAAGTGAATTTATGATTAAAACAACAATAAATATCTGCCTTGTTTTAAGCATAAACTCACTCCATTGTGTTCGGTTTCTCAGAAAACAAGTTCATAATGTTCAATGTGAATCTCAAGTTAACTTGAGAACATTAATATATTTGCATTATATAATATATAAATAAATATATGTATTTTTTTATGCATGCAGCATTTAATGCTATGACTTTGTCAATTTTAGTGTTTCTGCTTGAATTTAATACTTTTTTTGGTCACACTTTAGCATAACTTTTGCCTCAATTAACTCCTTATTTGATGCTTACTTATAGTTTATAAGGTAGTTGTTAAGTTTAGGGAATTGGGTAGGATTATGGATGTCATGCATTATATGTACTTTATAAGCACTAATAAACAGTCAATATGTTAATAATAGACATGCTAATAAGCAGCTAGTTATAAGTGTGAATTTGGAAACTACACTTAAGTGTTACCCTTTTTTTATAGGCCTTAATTAGTTTAAAGGCCAATTAAGATCTGCAGAAACCCTGGAACAGCTAAACTGAAAATTGGCTGCAAGGTAGATTGTCTGAGTAGACAAAATGACCAACATGCACATCTCTAGTGGAACTGTGGGATAGCTAAACATACTAAATGAGATCCAAGTGATCTCATTGAGCTGCCATGACAGCCGATTATGATTAAACCCCCCTTTCCAGCCCCTGATTTCCACCTTCACCTTCCTGTCCAGCCTCGCAGACCCACCTGACACCAGCTGAACATGAAGGAACAGACTATCCATAAATAAAGCCAGAGGTGGAGAAATAGTTCAATCACATGGGTGCCATCACACTGACGATGGCTTGATTGAGGAGCTCACGAGGAGCGTTCGTGTTTCCATGAAAGGCTGTAGGAGTGTGTGGAGATAGGAGGAAAGGTGGTTGTAAATTGTGATGAATGCTTCGTCTCTGGTGATTAGTTTTAATCAAACCCTGTTCTGTATGTATCCACTGGTGGAGATCTGACCAGTCATTTTTAGTTCCTTCTCAATGGGAGATTGTGGAGCATGTGGTGTAAAAATAGATGGGATAATGCTCAATATTATGTAAAAGCTGGTCAGCAGCCGATCACAGAGTCAGAGACTCATATATAAAGCTGACCTCTTTCCAACTATAACTGTGCATATATGAATATTTTATTCATAGATTATATAAACTCATATTTTACCGAAAAGCAGTGATCACATTTTCCACTGTTCAATGATTTTTTTAATTAAATCTATTCATTTCAAAAGAATTCAATGCAACTGCCAACTTCACATGAGGGCAAAAGATTTTTTCTTTTTCAGATATCGTAATGGATTCAAGTTGTGTATTTGCCACGTGGACCAACAGAAAGCTGTTTCTGATGATGCATTACAAAATGGTGTACAATAATAATTATTTTTTTGAACAAGCTGTTTGAAATGAACTGTTCATAAGAGCTGATTTTCAGAAATGAGTCAAGATTTTTCAGTCTTCTGCACCAATGAGCATGTACCGTACCATGCAGGAGAGTTGATAAAACAGAAAGAAAGAGTGTGAGGTGAGAAGAAATTGTAGAATGAGGGTAAAAAAAATTTAGGTGCGGAGAAAGCACATTAATTCAGACAGAAATCCAAGACAGAATGATCTGAAAGTTACACAGCAAGACTTAAACTAAGGAGAAAAGTGCGCTGACCAAAAACCCAGTTGAACAGGCACTGTGGGGTAGTTAGCGTTTTATGTTGTTCAAACAGATGGGCATATCAGTGCAGTGAAGCAGGATGTGCCTTTCCACTGGGCACAGCAAAAAGGGAATCCATCATTTCTGGGTCAGAGCCCAACAAAGACATTGGAAAGATGAGTTACAGCCACGGGCCACTTCAAATATTAGAGAATTTACTTTTCTTTTCAGTTCACCTCACTCGCTGTAACCCTCTTTCTTGTTTTTGGCATCTCATTCAGCTCTTTGGCATTGTCATGTCACAAATGCTACAAAAACATATCGACGTTTGAGAGCTGGATAACATCAAATAAATGTCATCTTTTACAAAATCGCTAAAAAGTTACATTCTGTAATTGCTGTTTTTAGACAATAGGTGTTTACAAATACTACAATGATCTTCCAGCTGGAACGATTAGGCCTCGACAGAACACAACACAAGAACTTGTAATTCTCATGTAATTAATAAGAATTATATTTAGATTAAAAAAAAGTGAACTGTCTGGGGGCGGGATTAGTTGAAGTGGGTGTGTCCTTACCCATGACTGACACATCATACTCTATGAGAAGAGTGGCTTCCTGGCCACATTGTTTGAGGATGCTCATAGCCTCTGCGTGAGACATTCCATGCAGACGAATTCCGTCGATGCTGAGTAGCCTGTCACCGGGTTTGATGGTACCTTCCCTGAGAGAGAAAACAAAACACAAACGAGGACTGAAATAGCAGAAGAAATGTGCTGTACACCAGAAAGGCACCAAGAGACACAATAGCATTTGTACTGTGTATCCTCTGCTTGTTTGCTCGCAACAATAAGCCTTTAAAATGCCGGAAAGGTTAGAGGCTTTATAATTCGACACGTTCCATCTGTTATCATGGCAGGCAGGTTACTGTACGTCTGCACTCAAGTGACCTCACCCGAGATGATCCCATAGTAACTCCTAAACTACGAGAGCCAGGAACCGTACTGACGCTCAAAAGATATAGACATAAACTCATGTACCTTCTGAATTACTCAAGAACATAAAAATGTGACCATCTCTAATGGAGAATCAGGAACTCAATGCTCTTGAACTGTCTGATGAGCACAACACTAATTTTGGTTAAGAGGCCTGATTTATGACTCAAACGAAATTAAATTTGTTGTTTTAATTTTCCAAGGTGGTTGCTTTCTGTGACTGCAAGATGTCAGAGGCCAGTCAATATTAAATTGTAGAGGAACAGAACACAATATTTACCCAGAAAAACAGGAGCCATGCCACTGAACAAAAGAAATGGGAATACTCTCTCAGTAAGAAATGAAATTACCAGTGTGTAAAATGAATATTGATAAGAGTTGAGGGGAAAGGGAGAGACGAGCTGGCGTGTAATGACGGTAATAACACAGTAGTTCAAACGCCAGAGCGAGTGAAATATTACGCCAATCCATTTGCAATTCTCAAGCGAGTGCTGAAGTTGCGGGGCAATCTATTCCAGTTCCGAAAGGAACTCCGACTGGGAAACACTATATTCATCAAGCAATTTCTTGCCATTTCACAAAAATTCTACAGTTCAACTATGCCGGACTGGTATAGATAAAAATCCAATCCATTACAATGTACCACAGAGAGATTTTTATAAATTAAAACTATTAAAACCATTTTAATATTTAATGTGACATGCAAAGATAAAGTAATTAAAAACATTGAATAATAAAAAATAAAAAATAAAAACTCCTACCACATACTCATTTATCGGTAGCACTTTATTTTACGGTCATGTTCCTCATTTACATACTATGTTACTATTATAGTATTTATAATAACTATGTAATAACTAGGTACTAATCCTGAACCTACCCCTAAACCTAACCCTACCCCATGTAGTCACCTTGTATTACCAGAACTTTCTTAGATAAATACACCTTAAGTACACTTTAAGTACACTTAAGTACATGTAAGTACAACCACTGTAAAATAAAGTGCAATCAACAGCATCATAAACTCATTTTTAAACTATTTTTCCAAAACCTAGTAAACTGCCTACAGATAAATCACAGATACATTTATAACTGTTCCATAATGTAAGAAAATGAATCATACTAACTCTTCCGATAACGTTTTGGCCAAATTATAAAGCTGTATCCTTAGGGAAGGAAATCATATAATCCTGGGAGAAGATAAAGGCTGAATAAAAATTACAGATATACTTACATATTTATAGTTCACCCTGAAAAACATATTAAACCACACTAAGATGTTCAGAATGTTCTATCGGTGGATTTTAAAGGGATTCAGACCACTTTTCAGCTGGTTAAGCTGGGCCGCTCCAACTAAACCAGCTTGGAGAACAGTTCACACCAGACAAATCCATTTTAAACCATCTGAGACTAGCAAAACAGCTTAGGCATTAAAGAAGGTTAAAAGTACGGATACAGTATCGGTATCGGACCTGATACTGCACTCCTGTACCCATACTAGTAAAAATGCCCCAATACCAAAAGCCGATACTACATTGTGTGAATAAAGCTGTGTCCAAAAAAAGAAACAATAAAAACAGAACAACAGAGAGCAGAATGGAGCTATTAGAGATGAAGGATGTCTAAGAAGTACATGTACGTAATTAATATAATGTTAAACATTTAATATTCACGCCTGTATAGCGGATGTGCGTGAGTTGAAGAGTTCTCGAAAAAGGCAGTCCGGTACGAAAACGCCCAAAAGTGGGTAGCTCCACAATTAGTTCTGGACCTATGATAAGGTTCCTGTGACACAAAAGGCCCTGATGCAATTGTGTGCACGCTGCACATATTTAGCATGCTATAGAATTGTTTTTTATTAATACAGAAGAGTCTACGTACAGTGCGCCTTATGCAAATTACATCACCAAAATAGTACACGCATAGTTGTATAATGTATACCGAGAGGTTCCCTGCATTAATTTAGGAAAACGTTTTGTGATTACACTATTGTATTGCATTGCAGCAGGTCTAATGCGCCAGTTTTAAGGTTTTAAAGAATGAGAGTCTCATTAAAATTTTATAATTTTATTTAATTATTTTTTGTGCTATATGTATTTTTATGCTTATCAGAGTATCCTGACATTAGCTTAGCAAAATGCTAACACCAAACTCCATTTGGAGTCGAGTCAGTTTTTATGATCCAGAGTGTCTCTAATCAGTCACTTCTCAGTCCATTTCATTTAGGATGCTGTTTTTGTTTGGCGCTGAGGAATCCAGTTTAGTTCAAGACCAACTCACCTGTCGGCCGGACCGCCGGGTCTGATGGTTGTTATGGTAACCGGGCGAGATTTGTTTCTGTCTTCATGGGCACCTCCTACACGAAAAAAAACAACAACTAGTTTTTAAATATTTAACACATGTAACCGTATAGCAAAACCTTACACTTCAGGATATTTCCTCAACATTACATGTTTCACCTACTGTACACTTAGCAAATGAGGTGAATCAAAACTCTAAATACTAGCTTAGTGGCACATAGTAAGAGCCATTTGTTCACCTCACTGAAATTCCCATCTCATTCTCAACAAAAGCACCAGATTATACATTAAAGCTGCTGCTCGCTATAAAATTGCATGCCATTGAATTCACAAATGGAGTCTCAAAGATGAAAAGAAAGTCCTCAAAATGCCTCTATGAGACAGATTTGAGAAAAGGAGCAAAGCTAACCAAGACCTTGAAAGGAAATATTTCTCTCTCTCTCTCTTTAAAAGACTTCCTACTCTAGATGAATCTGGAAAATGTTTTATTTTAATGAAGTCTAAAATGTTGCTTGGTAAATACTTGGAAATGGAGCGTTAGTGGCACAGATGAATACTGCTTCGTCTCTTTTCATCAGGCCCAAGGGCAGTGAAAGAAAACTTCAGAGATTTTTTGTTTGATGTAGATGTGAATGAAAGTGTGTTGATGAGGTATGCTCAAAGATATTTGAATTGGGATGTGAGGAAGTCTACAGAGGCACTCACCTCTGATGACGAAACCAAATGTATTGCCTTCTTTGTGCAGCGTCACCTCCACGTTTTTAAACATGACCCCTGAGCCCTGTACAGCTGAAGAAGGAAACAAGCAGTTCAAAGTTCTGCCGAGATTTCAATGCACAACCGGAACACATAAATGAACAGACTAAATTGCAGTTTACATCATTGAGAACGAGTTAACTGAGCACAAGACTGCTGTTATAAAACATCAATTTTATTGCTATTTTGTATTTTCAGATTAGGATAATGTCATACAGTATCATTGAAACGTGTTGGTTTCAAATAAGTTTAGAAGAATTTTATCAAATTGGAAAAAAAAAGTTCATATGCATACATTATGTTTGTGTGTATGTATGTGTGTATGTATGAGTGTGTGTGTTTGTGTGTGTGTAAAATACAATAATTTAGATGAAAAAGTAAATAATTTGATAAATTACATATATACACACATATGTGCACACATATACACATGTAATTTACATTTATAAATGTGTGTTTCAAATAAGTTTTGAATTTGATAAAATTCTCTTATCAATTTGTAAAAATTGTTTATACACATACAGTTCATACACATATTGTTAAATTGTATTTTATGCATATATACCAATATGTGTGTGTGTGTGTGTGTGTAAAACACACAAATACAGTAAATATGCACAATTATTTATATAAAAATATAAATGCGTAATTTATATATAATACACAAACATATGCACACATTTAAGTAGATTTTTGTACTATTATACGTGTACTACAATTAGAAATTATTATATTATATTATAAAGTACATCTGAAATATGTACTCTGAATATGAAAGGATCCTATGTATAGAAAATCAGTTTCCTGGGCCAACATTCAGTTGTGTTTAGTTGTTTAACATACAGTTTAGTGTTTACTTTTCAACATATTTACCTGCAGAATGCTGCGACTGACCAAACAGAATCCAGTACACCAGCTTTCTTATAATAAGTGATACAGTTGATTTTCTAATCTCACTTACAGACCGGCGGCAGCTCGTACTCGACCTCCAGGACGACCCTCTCCCCCACATTCTTCAGCAGACTGATGATCTCATCATGACGAAACTTGGTCAAGTTGATTCCATTCACGGACTTTATGTAGTCCCCTACGTTCAACTGGTCACTCCTGCAAAGAAACAGACCGAGAAATAGATTCTACGCATTTGCTGGAGAAAATGTGCGAGGAGGAAATTGCATAACTGAAAGAAGGAAGAAAGAACAGTGAATAGGCAGGAGAGAAAAGAGCAAACAAAGAAAGAGAAGCAATAAAGACAGGCAGAAAATGAGGCGGAGATGGAGTCAGGTCGAGCTCGGAGGCGCTTTGATAGCTGATCTGAGCCCATGAAGGGAACACTTTGTTCTAAGAAAGCATCTAGTGAGATCAAGACAGGCTGCTCCAGTCTCCATCTCGCTCTCTCTCTGACACACATACACTCAGATGAAAGCTCTCGCGTTTTACAAGACGGCCTGATTGTCAACAGATTCTGGAAATACAAGTGTGATGTTAGGCAGTTTATTTCAGCTTGAGTAAAATTATAAGGGCAAGTGTCTCTGTGGTAATAAGATATAAGAGTTGATACGCAGTGAAACGTTTAAATATGAACAATTTATTTGAGGAAGAAAAGTATCTGTGACTGTGAAGAAGAGGGTATAAAAGGTGTGCGGGTTTTACTATACGACGTGCAGTGTTTCAGTGTTCTGGGATATCAGTATGGATCATTTTTCTGAGGATTGTGGGTCTGTGTGTTTAGGGGAGAGCTGATACACTAGCGAACAGTAGGTCGTCTGCCATGCCTGACAGCCAACAGGGAAATGGGAAGAAAGTTCTGGCTAATGCAGTATTGATTAAAATATTCTGTCTACCTTCTCACACACACAGAGAAAGAGAGTGACATTGTGTACAGAAAAAACTATGCACACACACAGAAAATACTTCCCAGAAAATGCTCCAACACGACTATGACTATGTAAACATTGATCTCTCTGGGCCTGTCTATTGATGTCTTAGCAAAAATTATTAGCATGAACACAAAAAGATAACAAAAACCTGACAACACAAAGTCTTCGAGGTGAATTTCTGCAAACTAGCATCTTACAAGACTGAACTGAAAGTTGTTTTTATATTTTCTAAAGAATATGTGATCGGTGCTTGCTAGCTGTACAAAACTAGCCACAACAACGCTAATGTACAGTTCATATGAGTGATTGCTACAGTATGAAGTTAGGGAATTTTAAATGTATTTACACTGAGCTATGGGGTTGCTAGGGTAGTTGCTAGGTGCCTTACTTAAGTCTACCCCAAATTTATGTTCGCTAGATAATGACTTAAGTACCTCTTTTCAGTGTAAGTCTAAGGAATTTTTTCTTCCCTAAAATGCCAAACAAAGATTTCAGACATTGCTCATGCCTGAAGCTGGAAGAGTTATGTGCTAAAAATTTGAGTTGGGTTCAAATTTTCACTCTAACAACAACAGCTTTAGCAAACAACACTAAATACTGTTTCTAAATGTTTCCCGAGTTTTGAATCAGAGATGTCAGACATCTTGAAAACAGCACTGTTTTCAAAGAGCTGCAGTGTTTTCCGAATTCAACCTTGCTAATACTGACCTGGCAGCGATGCCGCCCTGGCGCAGGTTGGAGACGCGGGGCTTGCCGTCTTTGTCGATGCCTCCGGAGACTGTCAGGCCAAGAGTGGTGCCTTCCTTCTTGATCAGCTCCACAGTGCTGGTGCCCTTAAACTCATCTGCAATGCAGAAGGAGGGATGAGGAAGAGGATCATTGGGGGAAATGTGAGAGGAAGAGCAGAGACAGGAGATGAGAGGGTTACAGGAGCAGAGGAGGCCAGCCGCTGCCATACCCCACTCTCCTCTAAATGATTGTGATCAGGCGTCCCAGTCTGGCCCTCTTTTACACACTCCTTTTCTCTCTCTCTCTCTCTGTCGTTCTACCCTAGCTGGTAATTAGTTATACACTCTAGGGTGCTTAGTGTGCGTGTGTGTGTGTGTGTGTGTGTGTGTGTGTGTGTGTGTGTGTGTGTCTGCACTTAGCAATAGGTCAAGGACACAGTCTTCCCCAGAGGTGCGCGGAAACTGACAAAACCTTCTTTGACAACACCTGGGAACATCTTCACTTGGAAAAATTTTAATTCAGTAAATAAAAATAAACTGATTAAAAACAATAATTAAAATAAAGAAAAAATGAATAAAAACAAGAAATAAAAATGAATAGATGAAAAAAAGTAATATTATAAATTATGAATAAATTAATATTATAAATATAATAAATGACCATATATACACACACACATATACATAAAATGTTATTATGAAATAATTATAAAATAAACAAAATAAAACTATATATATATATATATATATATATATATATATATATATATATATATATATATATATATATATATATATATACACACACACACATGTATTCAGACACCTTCATTATTTCACACATTATCAAATTTTATTAGCTACAGTTTAGAAAATGCTAATAAAATATGACAGTTTAATTTATTTTGCTATTCTCACAAACATAAATGAACTATAGTGTTATAAATATTTTTAAGTTCTTTTAGGGTTATTTCATAATTTGAATTAGCTTCATATAAAAATGTAAATTTTTAGTATTTTTTCCAATTGCTTCCCTTAAATCATTCCGTCTTATTTTTACTATCTTTCTCACCGTCTTGCATAGATTGGACAGGTTAGGACAGACGCGTTGCTCCCCTATCGACTGGCTGTCATTCAATCCCTCAGTGGGATCGTCAAAGTCACAGTTAAGAATCCTGCATATCTGTGCAAGCAGGGCGCTCTCTCCCTCCCTCTCAGACACCCTGCCATCACTACATCAGCTGTCTAAGCTGGAGAAGAAATAAAAACAAGGGATTTGTAATCCCTCTCTCCTGCCTGGAAGAAGGAAAAGATGGATTTATATGTGTTTGTTCGCTTTCCTTTCCTCTCTCAATATGTCTTTCTGTGGCGGGATAGATAGTGAGAAGTGACGAGGCTATAAACCCCCCTGAGGCTACTGACAGAACAGAGTTGCTGAGCATCTCACCGCAGGACGACAGCAATAACGGGACACAGTCTACAAAAAGAGCCTCTTTGGTGCTTAAAGCCTATAATAAAAGACACTTGCTCTTCTTTAGCAACAAAAAAGCTTCATAAATATTCTGGGTAAACACCACTGATAGAACATGAAAGCACATTAATGGAGTGACTTAATTTTGAACTTGAAAGCATTTCACACCAATCTAAGTTTAGAAACTACATGCAAATATGCCAAAATTAAGCCTTGCTTTTAATTTTGTAATTTGTTAAAGTGGGTGGAACATTCACTGAGATGCATTTTGAAAAGTTTCTGCTCTGAGAGTAAAAAAAAAACAATACTTAAATGATTAAAACAAGCACAAACTGAACTCAGTGTATCATCTTGAGTGGTTGAAATGTACATTTCTTGCAATGCTTCAATATCGGTCGAAGCACAACCATTTCGGCATGCATACACTAGTGAACAGTTTCTGCATTGACAGTGAAATCATGGTCATCTGTTACAAATCCATCAACTTATTTTTGCTTTAAAATCCATAACTGCAAAACCTTTACATGCAAATCACCAGCCCCGTAACCTCAGCAGGGGAAGAAACAGATATGACATTGCACTCGGTCTCAGATCGATACCGCTGCCATATGGACATGGGAAGGGAGAAACGTGAAACGTGTCCCAGGACAGAGGGAGGTTAGCATGGGTCTCAATATCTGGCCTGAACCTGAACTTCTAGGCAAGCCTATGGAGCCAAGCAGGGCTCTTGCAGGGCAAACATACTGATATTTCAAAGACATCAAATTAATTGAAAGAGAAATCAAACTTACTGTATAATGTGCCAACAGGAACTGATGAATAATTTAGTGTGTGATTGTGTGTTTGGGCGTAATAGATGCAAAACATCTTGTCTTGAGAGAAAAAAATTAGAATCAATATTAACGGGAGTTCAATCTATAAACAGGCCTCATGTTGTGTGCCAGTATTTTGATAATTAATTGTAAAATAACTGCTGAATTTGCCTTCAGCTTTCATCAAATAATTTGATTAAAAATAACTTTACACTGCTGGGGATTCGCCTGACAGCAAAAAATGACAGTGGGACAAATCATCAATGTTGCTGTCATTTCTCTCCTCAAATTCGGGTGAGGAATATACTGGGAATATATTTCGGAGGTTTGTGGCAGCATTAAATTAACTCCCTTGAAATGTGGTAAATAGTTAAAAATGCCACATCTACAGTGTTTTAACAGATTAACATTAGGTGAATTTATAATAAAATGTATTTCATAGTTCTGGTTGCGAAATGTCTTTTTGAACGGTTTCTTTTTCGTAAATACCCTCCAAGCCAATGCATCCTTCATGCATGTTGTGAGCCCTGTCACGCAGCTGCACCGGGGGGCCCAGTGGGGTCATTCAATATCCAAACAATTTGTGGCACAGTATGCCATGGTCATATTACAAGCTCTGTCTTAAGCTGTCTGGGGAAAGCGTGGTTCTCTCAGTTCACTGAGGGTTCAGAGTAATATCTCGGCCCAGAGCAAGAAAAAGGGCCACTGGGATCTAATGAGCTGTGCTTTGAGGGCTACACTGGGACAGGTGTGGAAGTTGATAAGTTGATCCCATTACTCGTGGTTTCATTTCATTCTATGTCCTCTCTCCCACCTTTCCTGCTTGAATGAGGCAGACAGAGCGAGTGTTGCTTTGCCATGTTGCTACAGTAATGAGACTGGCCATCGGCTTTCTCAAAGCTGACAGATTTCTGTGGCTGGATCGAATGCTATGCCCATCAGAAAAGTATTGAGGGGAAGAGACAGAAAGATAGCGCTTGACACAGCATGTGCGAGAATGATACAAAGCAGGAGATAAAAGTACAGATGGGAGTCAGTGATGGAGAGAGCAAGATATAGACGTCTACCTTGCCAGTTGAGGCACTCGCAGGTTAAAACACTTATCACTTTTTCAATCTGTGGCAGAAAACATTAATCTGCGATCACAGACTGATCCAGATAGCATACTTGATAGATAATGCACTGAAAAATCCAACCAAACACAGGAAAAAAATATAATAAAAAATAATCCTTCAGTCCAAGAAGCAAACCAACACTCTATCATTTATTGTCCAAAAGTTAAGTTACATTTTTAAACATAAATTTATTAATTATAAATTATTTTAATAATATTATGTAAACATATTTGTTATTAATAAAAATGTATTTCCATAAATTGCACAAATGTAATGTAATTTAGGGATGCTATATATATATATATATATATATATATATATATATATATATATATATATATATATATATATATTACTAAGCAAATGTTGGATATGTAATTGAACATGCTCAGTTGCTGTATTTTTACATTTAGATGACCTTTTTCCATTGTCTAATGCTTACTTAAAGCTAATTATTTTGACAACATAATAATTAAATGATATAATAATTAACCATGTTAAATGTAATCTTGAGTAAATGTCAAAATGAATAGCAATGATATTCAATTAAAAAATAAAACCAAAACGAATAATAAATCCACCTTTATTCCCATATAAAATGATGGGTTTTAGTATTTTATGATTTTATTTATTTGGACAAAACAGTATATAATTCAATACAGTATATGATAAATTTTGTACAGCTTGATTGGATGCACAACCTTGATGCAAACAGTAAAAGTTATAAGACAACCTTTCCCCATTCTTTTAAAGACTGACTAATTATGTTTATGTTTATGTCTGAAATCACTGGGGAATATTTTTAGCAATAGCCCAAAAAAAACAAAAACATTGTATGGGTCAAAATTATAGATTTTTCTTTTATGTCAAAAATAATTAGAATATTAAAGATCATGTTCCATTAATATATTTTGTAAATTTCCTACCGTAAATATATCCAAATTTAATTTTTGTTTAGTAATATGCATTGCTAAGAATTCATTTAGACAAATTTAAAGGAGATTTTCTCAGTTTTCGATTTTTTTGCACCCTCAGATTCTAGATGTTTAAATAGTTTTATCTTGGTCAAATATTGTCCGATCTTAATAAACCATACATTAATCGAAAGCTTAATTATTCAGTAAATAAATCTAAATTTCGAAAAACTTAAGACTTTAGGTTTTGTGGTCTAGAGTCACATTTAGCTGTGTTTTTCCCTACTGTTCGCCACCTCATACAGTATGCAGGAAAATACTTGTGTTTTCTATGAAAAGCTCAGGCAGGGACAGCAGCGAGGTGTCTGTGACATTGCTTGGAGGTGTTATGAAAACATTTGGTGAAATGCCCGCTGTCAGTTCACGGTTTAACTCTCTATGAAGGCTGTAGGCGTACTAGCAGGTGGGCTCAGCAATGAATGGGCTATCCACCATTGAAACTTTTAGCAGTCAAAATGACAAATTGGGCCATAATTCAATATAGAACCAGGAATGACTAATGGTTGATGCTAGCAACCATTCACAGGATATAAAAACAAACACATGCATAAACAATTGCTTCAATTATAACATGGATGGAAAAAAAGATTGCATTCATTAAACAATTTCTAAACCGGCCCTTCAGAGGGAGGAAAAATTATATAACTAATCAAATAAAAAATTTAATTTGATATTTGCAATCTGAGAATAAACGATCTGGTGTTTAAATAATACAGCATCTCTCTTTGATGATGTTCAGTCAAGCAGACTTTTACACTGAGACACGCAATTCCCTTTTTGTGTCATCAAACTCTATTCAGTCCAGTAAAATTGACAAACAGTGGTTCTTAAAGGCTGATTTTCCTTCTGATGGACATCATTTTGAAGTTGTATGTGAGACAGAGATCAATATCCCTGAACAGAGACCATTTAGAGAGAATCAGAATAGTTGATAAACACCACAATAATGCACTTCTTTAATATCACCCAAACCACAAGCAAGAAGTACTTCTGGACGTCATTTTAATACTCAAAAGGCAAAATTTCTGTCTTAATGTGTGAAAAACTGCCTGTTCTTATTTGTATGCTGCACTAACTTCTCCGCAGGAGGACAAAACACAAATTAAAATACTATCTATTGGCTCCTGCAACAAACAGGGTCTTCTGGGAGAAAAAAAAGTTTCAGCGCATTTATCATGGATTTTGCACCATTGAGGTATGAAGTACTAGCCCGCACATCTGCTCACAATCTCTTTACTCATCTGCCTTCGACATTCAGTTTTAAACCTCTCAGAGAAACCAGGTTTGCTTTTCGACTTTGGCCACATTTGGACTCTTTGGCCACATTTAACTCTTAATTATATTTACACTCTCAGTAGTTCATTTAATTAGTTTGCTCACAATGTTTAACAATACACATCACAGAGGATTGTAAGAAGTAACATTGTCGACAAAGGAGTTGGCCATTTCATCCAAAAATCATTGATGATTTCAATGATGAATGCGGAAAATTATATATTTTGACTTGCTAAGGCTACTTTCTTAAATAGCATTTGTCTGTATATTATATATACAGTTATTCTAAATAATAAAGCATGCATTTAAGTCTATAAATACATTTACTCTATTAAAAATGGGGTCAGTATTTTTATTTAAATACATAAATGCTTTTATTAAGTAAGGATGCATTCAATTGACCAAAGGTGACAATAAAAGACATTTAAAATGTTCTAAACATCAAACATATTTGTTCATTCAACTCTTTATTTAGATAAAAGTACAATTAGATAAAATAATTAAATACAAACACATTTTAAAAGTAAAAAAAAAATAAAATGAATCAATCATGGGTTAAAAGTTTCAAGACCTTTTTAATGTGACCTTCTGCAAGTTTTAATAAGAAAAAAACCTTGGGGATATAAAAGTGTCTGAAGTTGAAGAAAACCCCAACAACAAAACTTCCCTAAGAAACTCCGCTCACAAGAAAGCACCACAAACAGCCCTTAAAATGAGCCAAAACCTCCATTAAGCTTTCACACCTTCGACAGCTTGATAACGGACCTCAGGCCAAATTATTAGACGCCTCTGCGGTTGCACCCTGCATTACATGCAGCTCTGAAAGTGCTAAATCACTTTAATGCACTAACATTTTCAGCTTGCAAGCTAGCGTCCACTGCCATCCACAGATAACTCATCTGTCAGCAGCCTGTCTCTTTCACTCATTCTGTGCCTGCCCAATGAATGCTAACATGGCATTTAAAAAGAGATGTGTATGCCAAGGGACAAGCGTGAGCTCGTGTGGTAGCAGGAAATTGAGGCTATACAGTACATGAATGATGCGTCCGTATCTCTTCAGCAGCAGCCCAGTGAGCTTTGGGACGCTCCTGCACTGCAGGCCTCAGCTCCTCTGTATGTTGCTTAAAACATGCTGTGATTATAACCAGTTAGAGAACACGACCCCTGGTGGATTCATTTGCGAAATTCCAAGTAACAATTTGCTAATCCCCTCATCCATATTAATAACAACGCAGAGGACTAATCGAGGAGATTTAAATGTGCAGCGAGATCAGTGAAGGTGCACAAATGGAGAGACTTCAGCCATTCTCAGCATTATTTCACAGCGGTTTGAGTGACTCTCCTGGGCGTCTCTCTCAGCGTTATAAAAACACAGAGATAGAATCTTTGAAAGAGAGAGAGGAGACTTGTTGAATCTGAAATGAAGTCATCAGGCTTTTCTAGCCAAGATCTCTTTGTTTTGCTACTGTTATTTTCAAGAATTTTACATACGGTTTACTTTCAGTTCATTCACTGGATTGTAGAATTGAATTCCGCAAAAAGGTGTTGAACTGGAATATGAATTGAAACGATAAAGAGAAATTTAATGCATTAAAGCTACTAACTAAATTAATGTTTTTGAAAGCTACTGTTCAAGTAGGATTTAAAAAAAATAAATTAGTACTTTTATTCAGCAAGGACACATTAAATCATGACAGATCAAAATCAAAAGTGACAGTAAAGACAAAAATGTTTTTATTTATTAATTTTTTATAATAAATGCACCCTTTGCTACCTCAGTTCAAATTCCAAAATTGAAATTGCCTTCAAATCAATTCTGAAATCTGAAATGAATTCCTAAATAGTCTCAGGTTGAGGGGCACAGCACAAAATTCATCATTAGTTGCTACATGAATCCATTTCCCACTTTCCCAGCATATAAATGTTTTAAAACTAACACTTTAAAAATTCAGGATATCTACACTTACCAGATGCATTTAGAGTCTTTGGAGAGTCTAAGCATGGGAAGCTTGTTCTTTCTGTCTCTCTAAATAAAGCCACTCGGCTCTAGTCACGCTTCAGCTTAATGCTTCACTTTCAATCCTTTGTTTAAATTGATTTTATTATTCATAAACAACTCATGAGCATTATTTTTTTTTGTTGTTGCATAAAACAAGATATAAACTTAGTGATTTAGTATTCTAATTATTAGTATTCCCTCAAATCATATAAACAGAACTTATCCAACATGTCTGGAATACTAAATTATTCAAGCATAATGCAAATGAACAAATTAAAAGCCATTATAAAAGATTCTATCATCAGAATATGTTGCAAATTTTAGAGTGACTAATTGTGATTAGATAAGGCTCAGGCCTTGAGCAAGTCAGTAACGGCCAATAATAATAAAAAAATAAAAAAAAGTAAGTGATTTACTTAGGAAGCATTATGAGAAGTGCCACCATCTCTGGCACCCTCAATTGCAAAACCATCTCACCGAACTCGGCAGGAGCATCACAGTCTGCTCCCAATCTGTATTCAGATGGATGTTTTAATACGGCAGTCCAAAGAGCCCGTGCCCACGGTGTGGAGCTACATCAGAACGTGGGCACGAGGCCCCAAAGCCTTCATTCTAAACGCTAGCCGCTTCTGAAGATGGGTTTGATGTGCTTAGAGCTCTATACTAAGAGATTATACAGAAAATTTATTTCAACACCCTCCGAGACATATTTTTACCTCTAGCATAGAAATGTGCTCCGCTTCAAAACAGATCTCAACTAACACAGGAGGGGCACAATTCTTTACAAAAGTCTTTAAGCAGAAATCACTCGCTACAAATGCTTTAATAATCATGATAAAAGTAAATTCAGTCAAATGTGTTCAGACATTTGACCAGAAGCATATGCTAAATAATGTAAAGATATTGTATAAAAGGTTAATCAAAAACACTTATATGTAAAATATTGAAATTTTGTGAAATTAAATATATTAGATATATTATTAGATTCAATTAGATGAAAAAAGCTTAAAATCATTTTTTTTTAATTGATTTAAAATAAGTTTAAGCACTAAAGTTATTAAATCTAAAATTCAGATAAAAATAAATGAAGGCTAAATAGAACTAAATATACTAAATAAACTAAATATTACTATAACACTGGTAACAACAGCATCTAAAATAAACACTATCCTGTTTGAAAAAAAAAATATATATATAAGGCTTCATAGAGCTAGAAGCATTGGAAGGTTAAGCTAAGATAAACTAAGCTAACATGACACAACAACAGCCATTGAAACAGCCACCTGAAATAAACAACAACTATTTTGCCGAGTAGTGCCTAATGTTGAGTTCAAGTCAACATTTCAATTTCCAAATTTCTACATGAAACTTTTAACAGAACTTTTGAGATAATAGTGTATGATGTTACACAAAAATGGCGGCACATTGGTCAATGTACACTGTAAATGATAAACAATCACTTTTTTATATGTCACTTTTCGAGAATCATACTACATCACACCTTCAAATAAAACCCAGCATATTTTACACTATTACTGCAGAGACAGGTTAGACATTGTGCTCTGTACCTGGAATACTCTGTCTCCTAATGGCCAGAGCACCATCTGGTGGCCTGGAGGGATTGGAGTGTTTAGTGTAGGGCCCCTCATCTGAAAAACAAGAAAACCAAGACATTTGAAAACCACAATGGTTTTCATAAGCAAAACCTTGTCCTTATGTTCACATGCAGGCAATACACACAAAATCAAAAGGCGCTGAAGACAAGGGGGCGTTCTTCACAGGAAATAATAGCTGTCATAGACACAGCTATAACAATGACCAACACACTCTCAGAGACGTAGCCTTCAACAACAGTCAACTGAACAAGAAGCTGTCAGCTCTTCACACACATGCTTAAATGTATTAAAAAGGCACACAGACAACAACATCGCTCTCCCCAGCCAGTCCTACATGTTGAAAAGAGAACAGTGGCCACCCGTCTGTGATATATGGTGAGTGCATCACCGCTCTCTCTGAGTGTGAGCAGCTCCAGCTGTGGTTATCCGATTGTGTGCTCAGATTTATAGCCGTGGAATACCGAGCAAAGACAGCGGGGAGTCCCGTCATTATGAAGCCCTTAAAGAACAGCGGGACAGCTGTTTGCTTTGACTGCAGTAGCAAAGCGCAGCCAGACTCGACAGCAGATCACACGTATCATATCAGTGCCCACGAGACTGGATGGAAATGTATACAGCAGGAAAAGGATGACAATTATAAACATCCTTTCATTATATCCCATCATTTCTGAACATAAGTGGACGGCAATCTGCTTGGTGAGGCACGCTATTAAGTCGTGGCCTAATGGTTCGAGATTTGGACTCGTAATCCAAAGGTTGTGAGTTCAAGTCTTGGGCCGGCAGGAATCATAGGTGGGGGGAGTGAATGTACAGCGCTCTCTCCAGCCTCAGTACCACGACTGAGGAGCCTTTGAACAAGGCACTGAACCCCCAACTGCTCCCCGGGCGCCGCAGCATAAATGGCTGCCCACTGCTCCGGGTGTATGTTCATAGTGTGTGTGTGTGTTTACTGCTGTATGTGTGCACTTTAGATGGGATAAATGCAGAGCACGAATTCCGAGTATGGGTCACCATACTTGGCTGAATGTCACGTCACTTTCACTATTAATCTTGTTCGCAATTAGGGTGAGAACTCTGAACAAATCCTTTTTCATAAGAATTGATGCACTATATTTAGTATGATGTTAATTAGTATGTAGTAAGTAGTATGGAGCACTTAAATCAGAAGTTAATATGATACAGTTGAGAGATGATGGTTATTAATCCATGACTATTATTGCCTTTCTAGAACTGTTAATGCACCATTGTATCTGTTAATGTGTCTTGTCTGCAATGCAAATATGTAAATTATATGCAGATAAGGTCATGCATAATGATCTTAAGCTGCTCAAGGGAGAATTTTATGAATATACTAATAATTGCCTAAAAATGTAATTGCTAAATAGTGTGTCGATAAACAGATATTACTGGTGGCCAAAAGTTTAGAATAATCCAGTTCTTTAATGTTTTTTTAAAAAAGAATGTTTCTCTCCAAGGCTGCATATATTTGATCAAAAATACAGAAAAGGCAGTGATAATATAATATATTCCAACAGTTTATAATAACAGTTTTCTATTTGAAAATATTTGAAAATGTAATTTATTCCCATGATGCCAAAGCTGAATTTTCAGCATCATTACTCCAGTCTTCAGTGTCACATGCTCCTCAAGAAATTATTTGAATATGCCCATTTGGTACAGGATATAAATCATATTTGAAAATATATTGAAATATAGCACAATTATTAGAAACTGTAATAATATTTCACAACATTACGGTTTCTATGGTATTTTTATTAAATAACCTTGGTAAGTATAAGAAACTTCTTTCAAAAACATTTAAAAATCTTAATTTCAAATTTATGTGATTTTGAAATCTGTTCAAAATTAGTGTGTGTTTCAACTCCCATCTCCATGAGGTAGTAATTTATTTGAAAAAAAGTTTAGTAACACTGATAAAACATTATGAAATATCATGCAAATATGATGAAATATAAAAAAATAGATATACAGTATGTATACAGACTATACAGTATGAATGAGGGACACAGTTTATGCTTCATTAGCATCACTTAAATGAGCGTCTGATATTATTTATACCAATTCATTCCTAAACACATTCATTGGTTAATTTGTCTTTAGTGTGGTAAATAGGCTGGACACAAGTCACTTTGCACAAGAGCCCCGAATGAACGTAACATCCCACTCCTGCTTTATTTTTTTCTGATCAAAAGGCAGAAAAAGCTCTGAATCAGGATGTATTATAATACCCTCTCATTAATAAGTCATTCCATGGAAATGAGGGGAGGTCAAAATTAACAGGAACCTTCAGAAGACCACAGGGAATTAGAAATAAGTCTTCTCCGTTTACTTCAGTCAGTTAACAGCAACTCCTGGGGCATTTCTGTGTCAAATCAAATGCACCAACTTGTTAAATTATTGAATGTCCACTTTACTAAAGCCACACATTACTATGTGAAATTAAAGCATGAAAGAGTGCTTGTACTCATGGAGATGGAGCTGAAATTCAAAAGCACTTTCCTGCTATACAAACATGCAGAGAGCTCCAAAAGTCAAAAGACAATGACAAATCTGTGATTTAAAATCTAATAGACACCAGAGGGGAAAAAAAAGTAAAACAGGAACATTTCGGTTTAACCTGTTAAATGTCACTCCGTCCCGTATACGGGACACCTACGTTGACTATACTATATTACAATCAAATTTAATCTAATCTTGACAAACTATATATCGTTGGAAAGGTCTAAGACCCCCAAATATATATTATACCAATATTTTTTGTTAAAAATTATGTAGGAAAAGTAATAGATCAATTTATGACAAGAGTGCACCCTCAGAAATCTACATTACAAAAGGAGCTTTTACCTTTGTTTAAAAAAAAGACTTCCTCGTTGCCTTTTTCTCTATCACATTTTAGAAATCATCAGAAGTTATATATCACTTGAAAACATAAAATCACAAAATTCATCCTTTAAAACCCATTTTAAAATCAGACATTGCATTACCATGTAAATGGAACATCAAAATCATGTTAGAAAAATGCTTTCAGTCATGAATTATAAAAATGTAGGTTTGTATCATGCACATTCAAGTCTATCTTCAAAAACGTGAGTGACAGTTATCAGGTTAAAAAGAATAAAGAAAAATAAATTTCCAGTTTAAATTTCCAGTTTAAAGAAAGTTCCAGTTTATTTAGTATTTGTAAAAAAAAAAAAAACCTTGATTAAATAAGAAATAAAAAGAACTTATAAATCTACTGTAATTTATCTGTAGAAATTGAAAAATAAAATATAATACATAAAAAACACAAATCACTAAAACTAAAATAGTGTTTAAATGTAAAATCAATGTTGTGATTATTTTGGCATCTCAACATTTTGTACAGAAATAAATGTGTATAAGTAATTAATTCTGAGATTGGAGTACTTGGAGTACTTTTTACTATATATATATATATATATATATATATATATATATATATAGTAAGCTTTATTCCTTTAATTTAGCACTTGATGAAAGCAGAAATTATTTAAAAATGAGATAAGTCCACAAATAAACATGCAATATCATCTGATAAAAATAAACATCGACAATAATACTTTAAAAAATCCTTTACAGGATCTACCAAAAACCAATATGTTGACAGAACCTGATGTGCTCTGTTCCTCTAAATGATTTTTCCAGGGAACATGTAGCAGCAGTTTGTTTTTATTTTGTTAGACAAGTCGATTTGAACCTGCCAGTTAATTGCCAATAGATTTGAAATGAATTGGAGATTCAATCCAGTTTACCCACCTTCCTCCAATACAATCTGCTGGGTAGTCCTTACATAAAAAAGAGCACTGCTCGCAGACTATGACGACAGCCGACTGCTTGCATCTCCCCAGAGAGCAGAGAAGACAGACTCGTTTAAAATGCATAAAATGCAACGCAACTGTAAGCCCACAGTGTCTATGAACTAGCTGATGTGTTGAGATGACACACAGACCTTCAGATCTTCAAGCCATTTAGTGAAAGCAAGTGATGACCAGACTGACAGAGGGGTCAGTAAATGGATTATCGGCACATCCAGGAATCAGATTTCTCTGAATTCACCACAGGTTCTAAACCCAAGGCACCATGGAATGAAGTTTACCTTTATTTCAGTAATCTGATCATCGTCTTCAAACACGCTTAGTGCTATTTCGGAAAATCAACACTGAAGACAGCGTGGAAGCAGATTTATTTGTTTTCATGTGGTGAAAAGCAAGAATAATCCATCAGCAAAATGCTCCTACATACGAAAGTTTCAAAGCATTTCATGGACTTCTCCTACGAAGACGTGTAAAACAGCATGTGGGTGTTTTCCATATAGTGGCCCAAGGCTTCGCTCCTATATCAGAGCGTGTTGCTTTGAATGACGATAGCTGCTTTTATTCATTATACAATAAAACACTGTTGCAACATGGCTTCCTGCATGAATTATATATATATATATATATATATATATATATTTTTTTTTTTTTTTTTTGCACTAGCACTTCTGCTGTAGACCAAGTCCATTTGTCAAATTTGGATTGTTTGTTCATTGCAAAAGCGGTTTTCCAAACTTGGGTAGTCTAAAGCTAGAGTTTTCATAATTTTTGATGCAAAGAACCTCCAAAATTTAGACAGATAAATGAAAATATCAACAAAAATTATGTAATATTTTTAAAACATAAAAATATCACAATACAAATACATATACTATATAAATAATAAATAACACTGTAATACAGACTAAATGATTGGCAAATGTCCAGTACACATCCGGGAATGATTCGAGTTGACATTTGATAAAAATTTCTATTAATTAATTAAAAGCATGAAACTTGTGCACGAATGAATAAAATGAGATTATTAACTTTCATTTAGAAAACAATGTGAATTCTCATTCATGCCAACTTTTAATAATTGGCTTTTATATTAATAAGTCAAAAGAATATGATATCTGGAAAATATTTATATATAAACAGTTGGCACATCTTTTTTTCCCCCATGAACCCAGTATTAAAGTGTTGTCAGATGTATAAAAGAGAAGGTGTAATAAAACACTGGGTAGGACCAAGCAATCCAACTAAACTTCACCTTTTGTGTGTGTCTTGACAATGTCTGGCACAGATTATTGAGATTGAGACACAAATCCATCTCAGTGTCAGTGAATTGTGTGGCATTCAAAAGCTGCTGGATCTCAATGATTTTGTCTCTTATCCTGAATCCTGAATAAGTGTGAGGGAGAGGCTCATCTTGGCATCCGAGGAGAAGGTGTTAAACAAAGTGGCTCTCGTCTGTCTAGATTACACCATCACATGAAACACAGCCCTCAAATTAAAGCCTCAGTGCTTGTGATGTGCAGATCACACACACACACACACACAGAAATAAGAAGACCAGGACGAGACACATGCACAGTGAGGAACTGAATGTAGACCACCAGGAACACAAGCCTTTGTAATCCTCACAAAATACAAATCTCCCACTCCACAGAGGCAGATGATGGATATTTGGTACACCCATTCCAGAAATTCACAGTTGGATAAATGTAGAATTTATGTAGTCTACACTCAAGTACCTAATCATGATGCAAATTAAGTTAATTGATTTGGCACATTCATGTTAAACAGATATGAAGGGGTCCAAAAATCTGGCATTTAAAATCTAAATACAAAGAAAAAAATTAAATATGAAATATTATTTAATATTAAATTTAGGCATCTCAATATTATGTACTGCATTAAATTTGAATGAAATTAAGTAAGAAATTAATTTTAGTGCAAATTAACTGTCGCTTAATGAAAGTTGTAATTAGGGTTGCTCATGTAGTACTTAGGTAACTAATAATAATAATAATAATAATAATAACAATAATAAAAGAGTACAAAACAAAAAAGGCAAAAACATAGTAACAGAGCAAATTATACAAAGACTTATTAAAGTGAAGTTAAAGTTATTTTTCTGAGGTCAGACTAACAAAGTTTGTCTGGTGGACAGTAAAATAGCATTGTGGCAGTGACTTTTACACAGGCAAGCACTGCTCACATTTTAAGGGAGGGAAAAGAAACAGTAAAATTCAAGGTTTTTGTTTATTTATTTATTTTTTTTTGGGCATGAACATTAGCTGTTCAGCAGTCTGTTACACAGAATGACAGACTGAGACCATGTGTGAGAAGTCTTGAGAGCAACCAATCCAACATTACAAAAGCTCAGTCAGCCAAACCAAGCAGCTGACACAGCCATGTCTCTCGGATCATTCGTACATTATTATGTAGATGAAATTCAGGCATGACCGCATAGCTGGATGACTGAATATGAATCCATTTCAGGATCAAAGACCTTCAAAATATAATAATGAAGACATACTCTTTATTTCTTGGGGAGCGTGCAAGATAACACAATTTCCACATTTAACATTCAATTTTCACACCAACATTTTATCCCTATTCTGACAGATTTAGCAGTTTAGAGAAAACAAAGCAGCACAGAGGGATATTAGTTAACCACATTAGCCAAAGCCTATTTTCAGCATCCAATCACTCATTCTCCCAGTGTCGCCATCCCCTGCGATACTCACCGACGTCACTGCGGAAAGCTCTGCTGACACCACACAGGTACGCCATAGGGTAAATGCTCTCTACAACACCCAGGGGTCGTCTGAAATCCACTTCGCCTTCCAGAAACCAAGACTAACTGTGCCAGAGATCTTCAACCTCAGCAGCTGTCCTGCATCTGTTCTCTGCATGGTTCAGCCGACACATGGAAATGTCCACACACAAACTACTCATACGCACACACCTACGGGCTCGGAGAAGCAGGATGTTGCTCGGATGAGTGCACCGGTAGGTTCTCCGGCAGTGGGTGTACTAAAAGTGCTGATGATGACCCAACAATTTACTTTTTCCTTCTTTATTCAAAGAAAAAGCCCAGGGCACTTATGCACTCTATATTAGAGATCCCGCAAACCAATAGTTGTACAGTCCAATGGAATGGAACACCATTAAAAAAGTTTTTAAGAGATCAACAAGTATGCTTGCTTTATTCCACCAGTAAGAGTCCAGGATGGTTGAAGACACATTCTGCAAAAGTCAGCATTGCGTGCGACAGGTGGCGAAATTAATAAATAAATAAAACCCTGAGTCTCAAGGCGACAAGAATGAACACAGACCGAAGTGAGATGAGAAATTTTGGGCTACAGCACAAGGAAAATGGAAGCAAGAGGGTAAGTTTGTGCACGGAAGAGTGAGAGAGAGAGAGAGAGAGAGAATGGGACAAGATGAGAGATGCAAGCAAAGTGGCGTCATCCTGTCAGGTCACAGCATGCTCGCTCATGCATACTGTGGAGGACACGAAAGCAAGGTACAGGAACACTTCCTAAAAGATCTGGAACTTCTGCAAATTGCAGACTTGACAGACTTCCATTTTTTCCCAGCAACCCCTGCTAGTGGACTAAATAATTTTAAGCATACAAATGCCAGGCATGTGGTAAATTTGTGGCCTTCTCTACACGGCCTTCAAAAATAACATGACATGCTATTGCTCTAGATGAGAACATTTCAAAGAAACATTTCAACTGTCCTCAATAAGAAAGCATTTTCATGCAAAACGACTTCAAGTACTGGTTAAAACCAGACTGAAGCGAGCCCAGAACTACCCCAGGGGAGAGTGAAGGAACGGCTCTATTATTTTTAGCTGTGATCTCAGTCTGCGTAAAGTGGGATGACAAAGCTCACCAATCTAGGTTTAAAAAATGGAACTGCATCGTACATAAAGAGAGCCACAATTCCAGAATCCTCCTGGGCACCGTGGAGGAGTGTCTGCTCGTATTCACCTCTAAGTGGAGAGGCTGGGATTAAAAGCCCTGAAATGTTAACACGGGTGGCCTGAGCAGTCAGTTCCTGTCACACTCAACCACTGCCGGTTCAGATGAGGTGGTACTACAGTTGGGATGAGAGTGGCATCTCTGGGAGAAGAAAAAGAAATAAGGAAAAAGAGAGAGGGTCTGAATGAAAGTCACAAACCCTTAACTAATTCACTGACTATCTGATGCATTTTGCACTGACAAGGACTTCTTCTCAGAAAATCACAAAAAAAAATATCAGAAGATAAATAGAGAAAAAAGTGCCCTCAAACAATTTATTTCTTTGCAGTACTTCAGTTTTTGTGTACTTGTGATTTTCCAGCATATTAAAGAAAAGCAGTTGAACAGCACAGTGCTTATGTACTTGCACATAATTTAGATGTTGTTGTTTTTTTAAATAAAAGGAAGGAAGTGGGACCCCTGGGAGAGATTAAAATATGACTGTTCGTGCAAGACAGCTTTTCATTTGTGAGATTCCCCATAGTGTCACCAACCATCTCAAGCAGTCAACCCTTCGGCAGCTTTCCTCCTGTGGATAAGTTGCTAGGTTCTTCTGAGTGATTCTACCTTTCATTTCAGCCCACTGCATATGCCGTTCTTCTCTGAAGCTTATCTGCAGAGCAGGTGAGAGGTGCTCCAGCTCCCACTGAAGGCGAATGCAGTGGGTAATTGGCTGTTTGAAGTACTGGAAAGGCCTATCCATTTAAAAGCTCCAATTCAAACAGCAAGACGTTAGAAATTCATGAGAAGCCAAATGAATGAATCTAATGAGAGTGACTCTTTGACCTCCAAGAAAAGAAGGTGCAGCACTGTGTTTTAAAAGAAGAAAACTGCTGCCAGCCGTGGTAATACAGTGTTTTTAAGAAAATGTGATATCGCAGCACCATGTGTGTTTAAAAATGTCAAGATTTTCTCAGTTGGTGAAAATTTAAATGTACCCTATGTGTCCAAAGGGTAAAACTTAAATAAATCTCCCACAAAGATCTTATGAATCTTATGAATCTTCCACCGAATTTACATCACATGCAATCTATATCTATAAAATATAAAAGTTAAAAGTTTTTAGTGAACTATTGCTTTAAATTTGCACTTCGCAAATATCTGAAGTTCATGAACACATCACTTATTAACTCAATGGTTCTTTGCTATAACATCACCTCACAGCATTAGTGCTCCTGAGTGTAGAAGAAAAATACATCAATTAAAGGAAAGATGATGATGAAGGGGGAGACTTGCGCACTGGGCAAGAGGAACAAATAGTTTATTCTCTCTCACTCCACCAACTCTGGAGGAATCCTAACCGGGAGAGAAGACTGAGAACAACAGTAAACACACACCTACCTCTCTACCTCATCTTCCCCTCCCCTTTGTTTCCGAAGCACAGCATTTGGTAACATAACATGCTCCAAATATCTTCCAGTTCTTGTCATGAGAAGTGCTTATAAATCATCTGTTGTCGACAAAAGAAAAACCTTAAGGCCTGAAATAAAATAAATAAATAAAACAATGGTGTAGAAACAATTTTCGCTTCGAAATTGCTAGTAAATTTCACAATTACAAAGAAATGGCAAGTAACTGTGAGAACCTAAATGGGACATTTTGGAGAAGAAAGCCTGAAACTCTTTGAACTTTGAAAAATAACTTTTGACTGTCTATCTGCTGTTTACTTTAATAAAAGCTTTTTAAGAAACTAAGACAGTGTTAAATATTAGTATTGTGAATTAGTGTTTAATAATTATCATCATAATCATCATTATTAATTAAATATTATTTAATTCTTCATTAAATATTATTATTATTATAAGTAATTCTTTTAATAATTGTATATAAAAACATGATTAAAAACGATTGATTATTATTATTATTCTATTTTTCTTAAATCTTTATTTTTTTAATATATTTTAACAAAACAACTATTGATGTATAAATCACAAAATGCAGCCCTACAAACAAGCACAGCTAAATAAATTAATAAATAACTAGTGCAGTGCACTTTTTATAAAAAAAAAACCATAATTAATTTTTTACTCTAGCTAACCATTTGGTGAGAATTAATGCATTTGTACCAAAACAAGTGCATTTAGATTGCACCACTAGCCAAAAGAATCTATTGACACTTTATTCTCACCTGCTGTTCATGTTTGCATCTATCTAACTGTGTTTGGTTTCCATGACAGTTTCACTTTTACTATTCAGACATATGGAAGCAGATGATTAAACCCTGCAGGCAGCTTAGCCAATCAGACGACACGCGAAGCATTACACAACCTGTCGAGAAACACCGCTGACACCACAAAATTAAGTAAACTAGAAGCCCAAGCTCTGGCACTCAGGGTCAGTACATGAATTTGGGGAAATTAGCTACACACACACAGCACGGCCCGAGGACACATGCGGAGCAGCTGACACAAGCAAAAGCAAAGCAAGTCTTGCATGTAATGAGGCTAATGAAGGCTTCTGTTCTGAATCAGGACTGCTTATTTGTGTGCTGGTACAACGTGTTTATAGGACCCTCAACGGGTGGGAGCTTAACCGAATAGCTATTCACTAAATTGATTGTGATTTCTCTGTAGAATGAGCCTAGTCCAGGGTTGACGGACATCATAATACCAGAGCAGACTTTTTCCATTGGCCACCCGATCCTGCAGCATGCTTCAAGACCAGCTGGAGGCCGTCAAGTCCTGCCAAAATTGGACACAAGGGTGGAAATGACTTAATTGGACCCAGGAGAAGAGACAGCTGAGGAAGGACTGCCATTAATGGGTATATTTCTATATTATTAACCTGTCTCAGAAGCACACTAGGTGTTTTCTCAAACTGAGGTGATATTTAATCCCAGCCTGAGCTGAGACGGAGGGGTGCTTATCTGTCTCCCATCTGAGGTAGCACAAAAAACCTATACTTAACCTTTAGAAAACTCTGTGACATTCATACCCTTGGGGAAAAATTACACAGAGGCTGCAAAGTACAGCGAGTGTACAGAGTGTAGTCCATTCAAAATAACAGACTTCCTCTAGGCACAAAGGTCATTCTACTGAAAAAAGACAGGGCTGATTGAAAACGCAATGGAGTCTGAGAGACTCTCGTCGCCTTGATCGCCTCACATATCAGCTGAACAACCAACGCCCTGACACTTCATCGGCCCATGCAAGGGAGGTAACGTCACAAAGCTGAAATTGCTGACAAGAATTATTTACTTTAACCTTCCACAGTCTGCCCTGCTGAAGCAGAACACGAGCAAACCACCAACTACAAAACACGTACAGTAGGCCTAACTATTGTGCTACTGACATAAGAGGTGTGAAATACATTTTCTATATAATCTCACTCAATTTTCATTTGGTGGACTATAAAACTGGTGGCAAAATTCAATAGATTTCAGCTTTGTTTGCACTGAATGGCTGGTGGCTATGACCAATGGTTTTGATCTCAAATGAGATGTACTGCTAGTGAAAGCAAGATTTCATTAAATTTTGACTATACACACACACACACACACACACACACACACAAACACATGTATTTAATAATAGCAAAAAAATATTATTGGTAATTGTTTTTTGGTTAATATGTTTGCAGTGGACCACAATCAACACAACATTTTAAACATTTTTGTACCCAATCATTCAAAAGTTGTTAACTCTAATTAAAAATAACTGACTTTTGGGTCAGTTTGAGGTACAAGCTAGCAGTGTGAATGAGAGTTAACTAAAGGGGCCCAGAGCACCCTAAAAGCAAACGTAAAACCACCCAGACTGCAATAGTAACCACACAGCAACCCCCTGGAATTGGTCCAGAGAATACTGCTCAGGCAAGAAGCTCTCATATTTTCATCAGAAAAGGTAAAAATCAAATTAATTGGTCCACTTGTTTCCCATGACATGGATTTTACTGGTTGCAAAGGCTGAAGGTTGACACACCAGAACCCTTAACTTGTGCTTAATGAGCTCTGTTCTCCCTTCCTCCGTTCCATATGCCATGATTTAAATATAGGACACTCACTGAAAGCTGTCAAATCGTAATACCTCTAGGCTTTACAGTTTCAAAACATGGGCCCATAACGCAAAAGAGCCAAAACAGCACCTCCTTCACCACCTCCTCTTCCTGGCACTAAATCCAGCTGTCAAGCAAGCGTAAAAGGATTGATGGAGGCTGTTCAAAGGGAAAGCGGTGGAGATCAGGACAGACGTGTGCCAGCAGAATGAAGAAGAGCCAGATGCGGTGAACGCAGCATCCTCATCTCCGGAGGAAAAAAGAAAAACTGTTACATTTCTTTTCAAACTTCAACCTGGCGAAAGAGCTTGAAGCTCCGTGGACTCTTCTGAAAACACGATAGCTCCTCTGGTGTGTGAATGAAACCAGAAAAAGGTGTGATGCTCATGCGGCTGCACGGCAGTTGAATCCTGGGGATGTGTTAAAGTACATATCACTGAACCAGTTAGTGTTCAATTGCCTGACCAACAAGTCCATTTATTGATCTTAAGAAATTTGTTAATGGGCGAAATGTCATTAATTTTTTTTTCTTTTTATTCTATGCATTTGATTTAATGTTTAACACTGTTCAATAAAAGTGCCTATTTAATTATGCACCTTTTAGTTCATGCAGGTAGCAGGATATTCAATGGCTGATTATTTTTGCCCGTGCAGTTGCTTTCGCTCAGTAGGTGTGTGTTTTGTCTTTCTATCTGGTGTGAATTGGAGCTTATCAACTGGCTCCCTTAATGCATCTCTATAAACTGAATTCTAAATAGTTTTTCAGTCAGGAAGCAAGTAACCTGAGCCACTGAGCTCAATGCAAAAGGGTTACAGTGTACCCAATGACTGCTGAAGACTGGAAATGGAAAATGTCCCTTATCAGAGTCAGGGAGCGATTTGCATACCAATTACTACAGTAGGTAGTACAACCAGACATACAAACCTGGATGTGAACATAAGCTCACAGACTGAAACATATGAGCACACAAACTCCCACACAAGCACAAATATACAATCTACAAAGCAAACAGACATTTTTCCTGTGACTAGTGTATGAAATATAGCCAGATATTTCTGCCCGCCTTGTGTCCCTTGAAAGCTGTACAGTTGTGAGTGGCAGAGCGGTTGGCTCGACTTATTACCATACATGCAACTAAAATATAATTGGCACAGCTCTCAGAGCACCTGCAGAGGTGAAGCTAGGCATGTTTATTCCAGTTGGTGAAAAAAAAATGGAGTACATTAATTTAATCAACATCCTGTCAGTAGTATCCAATCTTTCAGGTTGGCAAAAATCTTCTAATTAATATTGTTCTTAGGCAGAAAATTTCTCTTTTTCTGTTCAGTAAAATGAAGAGGAAACCAACACCCTGTGCTTCTTTCTAATTTTCTGACTGAATGCCTGCAAATGTGTAACAGAGATATAAAACCATGAATGCCTTGACCAAGACAAATACTGCACACGGCTTAGGCCCAGGGAACACTAGACAATCTCAAATGAGATGACAATTCATCAACAACTAGCTGCAATGGACCCTGATGAGAGTAAAAAAAAAAAAAGATGAAGCAGTCTACATTATTCAAATCTTAAAAAAAGGTCACAAAGGGTTTTTTTACAGCAAGATGAACCATAGAAAAAACATTTTTGACTCCAAGAACCTTTCAGAGAACAGTTCCATAAATAACATTTATTTCTCAGTGTGAAGAACATAATTTTTTTTTTTTTAAATCTCAAGAACCCTTTGAGGAAACGACAGGTTCCATGGATGTTAAAGGTTCCTCCTGGAACCACGGATACCAATAAAGAATGTTAATATTTAATGTTAGTGATATCAGATTATTACACTGATCTCTGGAATACCTGATTCTGATTGGTCGGATAAGGAATAAATGTGTCCATTTATGTGGTAAGTAGTCATGTACTGTTGTACATTAAGCCTGTTATTATCCTTCAAGGCTATATAAGAACCCTCTGATTATCCTTTACTTCAATCTCATTGCTTCTTACTGTTGGCTTTTGATATTGCAAAACATTGGCTAATATGACCAGACAGAGCAACTTTCTGATGTAGTGAAGATTACACATTGCTTTAAACTTTTGTGTCCAGGAAGCATCAATCTCCTGAAGCCTCAGCATCAGTGTCCATTAGCTGACATCATCTGCCTTGAATAAGTTATTCCTCATATATGCTTTCATTTCACCTATGACAGATTACTCGCTGACTCATCATGACTCAGATGGCTCTACCTGAATGTCTAACATCACACACACGCACACACAGTTCAAATGAAAAGCTACATTCACAAAAGTTGCTTTTTTTGTGTGTGTGTGAGGCTCTTTACGTGACCTTTGAAATGTGCCTCATATAAGACACAAGTCTAAACGTGCCATCCCTAAAATGACCCACAAACATTAAACAGCCTATTCAGGAATATTCAACATGACATCAAATGGTAAAATATCATTAAATATGACATTATGTCTTATATTTTCCAGTTCCACAGACTTAAAATGGAAGGAAGAGTACATATTTTTATACTATACTAAATGTTGGATTATCAAAACAATTATTAAACACATGCATTTTAAGACTGTAAACCGAGAATAACTAAATGCATCAGACTGCAGGGAGCTCAAGATGAATTTAAGAAATAAAAAAAAATGCTAATTGTGAAATACACCAAGATGCTACATAATAATATTACATACAATCATAATACCGCATAATCTTTTATATAGATGGATGAAGAAGTTCTTCATGCCTGGCTTCCAGACTTTGAAACATTGTTCTCCACATTTGAAAGTGTATCAGATTTGAACTGAAAACGTCAGATTCACTGTGATTTCCGCAGTTCACACTGTCATCCACAACAGATCTGTGTCATATCTTAAAAAAAAAAAAAATAAGACAAATTTGGGACATATTCAGCCAGGTTGTATTGATGCATTAAACCGCAGGAGGCACAACTCATAGGGGAAACTATATGACTGACACAACAGCCTCATGGGAAATCAGAAATGAACACCTGCTGCCCCAAGTTTACGCCAGACACCTGTATTAAACCAGAAATCAGTACACACAGAAATCAGTTCCATCCAGACAGAGACTGGTTTGTCCACGGATGAAAGGCATCTTCATTTTGGCTGAAAGGTTTTTTTCTTTTTCTTTTTTTATTAACACTGCCAACTGTGTATTTACTTATCTTATTGAGGTCAAGTGTTTTCCCCTGAGGGAGGACAACTTGCAGTATTTATGACAACTTCACCATTTCACATCTCTTAAGCAATGCCAAGTTGGCTAACTCCCACAAACCTCTACTAGTCAAGGGGAAAATATACCAAAATAATTCACTGGCGTAGCAGTCCTCTCATAGAAAACACTATTTATCCTCATTGAACATTGGGGAATCGAAAAAAGTAAAGAAAAAAAACCCTTCAGTCAAAGAAACCCACCAGTCAAAATGTAACATGACACGCAACTCATCACGATTCAGTTAAGTTTCCACTAGAGATGCTTAAAACAAACCCAGCCAGTGTTTCACACAAGGATCAGGAAAGCTTCTCATCCAACAGACAAACACTATTCCCAAACCACAGCACGAATCAGTGTGCCTTCAGGTAAATGGGGAGAAGCTGTCAGGCAAATAAAAAAAGGAAAAGAAAAGAGAGATAGCAGCACTGTTCTCTGACAAATGCACTAAGCAGACCACCAAACTACAGCACTCTACTGTTAAATATTAATATGTGGGGGGGGGGGGGGGGGGGGGGGTTTGCCCCTGGCTTCATGCGAGAGCATTTCAAAACAATGGCACGAGGCTTGATGACCATCGCTGCTTCATTCCGCGGCGCTCCGGTGAACCCACTCTGCGTCTAAATGCCCTGCGTAAACGTCCATATATCATACAAGAAAGCGTTCGCGTAACGGGGAGGGCTGCATATATGGTATAGCGAAGGATGAAAACAAACCGAGACCGTACCTTTGTTCACTCTCCGCAGTATCTGGCATCGGCATTTGAAAGAGACGGCTATCATACTAGCTCAGCCGACGTGCTCATCCAAGGGCTCCAGGAAAAGCGACTCCTCGCACATACATAGCACAGGCGCCGTGTGTCCCACCGGAGAGAGGCAGACTCCGTGAGCGGTGCAGAGCTCGAATCATGCAATACGTCCCCGCAGCGCTGAGATCCGTGCTTTATAATAGCAATTCATATTTTCCCCCACAAATAAAATCCATCGGAAAGCGCGCGCAGAGGACGAACACGCAGAGCGCGGCTGATGCGTCTCATCTGAGACTCGGGCTGATCTGAATGGGCTTTTAAAGTTGCATGCTTGGTGTATTCAGTAGTAGCTGGTAGGCTACCTGAGCACGTCAGGAGACGAGCCACAATTTAGTCGCTAGAATAACTAGTTATTTGCAAGAAGTGTCAGAAATTAACTTTTCCATTAAGATAATGGACTTTATTATGTATGAGGGAATAGTTTAGATTAAATCAATTCATTAACACAAATTTGCAATCTGAATAATTAGGTGTAGAATGTATTAAAAAGCAGTACAGTTAACCCTGGAAAATAATTTGCATCTTTTAGCAATTTCCTTTGGGTTTTGAGAGCATACTCGCAAAAACAAATATTAAATAAATCCATATGACGTTCCACAGGGGACCCATGGGAAATTAGTGTCCCCTGTTGACCTACAAACTGACATAATCATAACAGCTCAATTACTTAAAAGTGAAAATGTTGCTTGGAAAAAAGAAAGTTGCTAGTGGGTTGTTATGCAATTGCTAAGTTTGTTAAGGGGGGTCACAATGTGGCTGCCAGGGGGCTAACTAAGATGTTTTGGTTAGTTACTGGGCTCTTCTAGGTATGTGTGTGTGCCCTTGTTTTTGTGACATATCAGGACACAACTCTGTATAATGACATGTGTATGACACAGGTAGTACAAGGAGAGTGTGACTTATGAGGACATAACCCATGTTCCCATTTTTCAAAACGCTTATAAATCATACAGAATGAGTTTTTTTGAGTAAAAATGCACAAAGTTTCCTGTGAGGGTTAGGGTTAGGTGTAGGGTTGGTGTAGGACCATAGAATATACAGTTTGTACATTATAAAAACCATTACGGCACAAAAACAAATGTGTGTGTGTGTGTGTGTGTGTGTGTGTGTGTGATTTGGTACAAAAAGAAAAAGCAGCATAATACATGTGAACAACAACAACAGTGATGTTTGCCTAAGCAAGCACCATTCAACATTAAATAGGTCAATAATAATAACAATAAAATAATCATCAACATGTTATATATAAAATCAGAAGAATTTATTTCCACATATTATATTATGTCACATCACAACATTTATAATATTTATAAACATTATATAACCATGTGGCATAGAAGGGATATTATCATCATCTGCTTTGATTATTTTTTTCTTCATTTAGAAGCTGGGGAAAAAATCCAATTTAACCTTATATAAGAGCACAATTAAGAGCCTATCAATTCCCCTGAAAGGAATTTTTTGTCACTTCAAAAGAAGGAGAAGAAAAAAAATATTTTTTAATATGCAACAACAATAAGATTGTCTCCCACCTTCAAATACACATTTCAGAACTGTTAATTAGCCAGCAGTGTCTGTTTATTTACTTCTTAAATTTGCATAACGCCAATCATACAACCCTAATTCCAATCAAGAGTGAACTGGGCTCATTTGCAGGCCAGTGCTGCTGTGTTCAATGCTGAGCAGCAGTCCTTTTTATAACACCGATAACATGCATATAGGTCAGTGGTGGTATCTCTGCGTATTATCTGACATTTGGTGGCATGATAAGCCTAGCGGCAAAGGACAGTGTATTAAAGGCATCTGTCTCTGTTTGTGTGCGAAATACATCTGAATGAGTCTGCAGAGTGAATGAAAGTATTAAGGTCATGGCCACCATACTCTATTCATCCAGTGACACTTGTAAGAAGCGTCTGAGATAACAGCCGAACTCTGTGTCTAAGATCAAAGTAGTCTAATCTTTCTTTTTAAGCCCCCCTCCTTTTTTATATTTACTTGAGTTTAATTTTGTCAAGCTTCCAGGTGGATGCCAGCGGGTGTATCAGTGATCCTGAAGAGAGAGTTGAGGGTTACTACAAGGATTATGCATATACTGATCAGATTACACACAGGGATTTGTCTGTCCACTTGCATAAATAATTCTCGAGACTATCACCATGTTAAGATGAGAGATGCATTTTGGGATGCCATGCATGTGGTTATCTGTGGGCAGATAATGCTATAGAATTACAAAGGCTGTCTGTTATGCGGTTAATTTGATCTGCACACTGTTGTTTGAAGGAAATGCACTGGCACAAAGGGAAATCCATTGGTGTGCAAGGAGATGGAAGTGTTATGTCAGCTCTGTGCAAATTTTATAGAGACATCAGTGAACTGAGGCTCTCTCTCCCACTGTTTAAGACTCACCAGTGCCACATATGGCCATCCTCTATGTGCTTGTTTTAAAGAATGTGGCACAAGAGAATATGGCACCACCACCGTGGCCAAAAATGTAAAATGAACTTATAAATTAAAAAATTCAGAGGCAAATAAACTTTAAATCCGGCTCAACTCTATCCCAAAATACTCTGTGCAAGCTCTAATTTATGTATCCCATATGAGAAACCCACTGCTTGGGATTTATATTTGCATATAATATTTAATCAACAAGGCATCAGTTTGAAAACTTCACAAAATGGATTGACGAGTGTATGTTAATTCTTTATTGACATGCAGGAAATATCAAAAGGTTTGTCACTTTTGACACTAAATAAACATACAAATAGTTCATGAAATCATAAATTAGTTTATATAAATTATTATTAACATTTTCCATAAACTTACATTTTATTTTAAAATAATTTTCACAAAATAATATTAAATTATAATAAATTACACCCCCACACACACAGTGGGTATAGAAAAGAATCACCCTCCTTTAAAATAATCATATGTTGGTGCTTTACAGCCTGAAGATGGACACAATTTTTTATTTATGCAGCTTTACTCATTGCAACATATAACATCCAAGTGAAAGACGCTAACTCTGTAAAAAGTCCAGATTAAGACAACAATAACATGTGAAATAAATAAATAAATAAATAAATAGATAAAAAAGAAAAAGGAAAAAAGGATCACTGAGTTGGATCACCCCTCTCCTAAAAATGACTTGTTACCTCAATCAGGTGTAGCTAATCACTTTCTCATTGGCACACAAAGCCATCTGACTTTCAACTGCTTTCCTGGAGCATTTCAGTCTTTGGTAGTGCAACTGAAGCAAACAATTAACTTTGGGTGCAATGCACTTTCAGAAGATCTCCAGGATAAAGTTGTGGACATGTCAGGAGATGGAAAGAACCAAAAAAATATGTATCATATAATCTTTTTAAAATGCTTTATCAATGCCTTGAAGCAGAGTGAAGTGTATTATTAAGAAATGGAAGGTTTTTGGTACAACACAGACCCTCCCTGGATCAGGACGTCGCTCTAAACTGGATGAAAGAGCCAGGAGGAAACTGGTCAAAAAGATGACCAAGAGGCCTACAGCAACTCTGAAGCAGTTACAGGAATTTATGACAAATAGTGGTCAGTGTGCACGTGACAGAATGGCAAATTCTCCATAAAATTGTGGCTTTTATGGGAGGGTTGCAAGAAATAAGCCAATCCTCAAGAAAGGCCACATGCAATCAAGACTGAGCTTTGCCAAAATGCACCTGGAATATTCTGAGGCAGATGAGACTAAAATTGAATTATTTGTCCTCAACACCAAAAGATATGTCTGGTAGAAATCCAATCCCGCTCACCATCCAACTAACAGCATTCCTACAGTAAAGCATGGGGGTGGTAATGTGCTGTTGTGGGGGTGTTTGTCTGCAGCAGGGACTGGAGGACTTGTCAGGATAGAGGGAAAAATATATGGAGCAAGATACCCTCAAATTCTTGAGGAAAATCTGCTGCCCTCTGCCAGAAAGATGTCAATGGGAATAAAGTTTCGCTTCCAACATGACAATGACCCAAAACACACAGCAAAACTGAGCACACAGGGGTTAAAGGAGAAAAAGGTGAATGTCCTTGCATGGATAAACTTAAATCCCAGTGAAAATCTGTGGAATGACATGGAGACTGCAGTCCACAAAACGATCACCATCAAATTGAACTGAACTTGAGCAGTTCTCTTCTGCAAAGAGAAGTGGGCAAATATTGCTAGTCTAGATGTGCAAAGTTAGTAGAGACAAATCTCAACAGACTAAAGGCTGTAATTAAATCAAAAGCGGGATCATTAAAATAATGATAAAAGAGGTGTTCCTTTTCCCAACTCAGTGATCCTGGTTTTAATGTTTTTCTGAAATGTTGGTGTTATATTTTTACTTGGATGTTATAAGTTGCACTGAGTAGTTTAGGTGTAGTATAAGAACTATTTTAAATATTTTTCAATGCACACTGACAAATCAACATCCTCACGGTCCATGATCACTTCCTCAATCTCAATTATAGGGACTGCACACGTGTATGAAACATTCTTAAATAATGGGAATCAAGTCTCTTGTTCATCTCCTGGGATGGTGCAATCAATTTTCTCAGGATGAGCATGGCAGGAATGCCAATCAAACTAGTACGATGCTCTGTGCTTTCTCATAAAAGCTCTGAAGGTGACAGCTGACTTGAACAGGAAACCGTTCCATAAGGGTTGCCGAGTTTGCATTTGTGCAGATGTGAAGTCAGGTAATTGCTTATTGTGCATGGATGCATGTAGTCTGGAACATCAACATGACATACTGGTGCAGAGGTCTGTTATTAAATAAAATTGTGAAGCTGTGAACTTGCCGAGTTGGGCAGATCTGTTATTAGATGCAGAGAATGTTTATGGCAGCTACGGTTAGACAGATGGAAAATACATTTCAAAACACTCCATCCAACTACTTGGTTCATCAAACAGTCTATTATTTTCGCTAAGACACCTATTGTGACTTGGAGGTCTTCAAGGATAATTTATTTTAATAGCCCTCCTGAATAAGACAATTTCTTAGGAAATCCAAAGAATTGAGAAAGGAAGGAAATGTCATTGCGCTAAAAGAGGATATAGCTTAGCTCTCATCATTATGAATGCTGTATATCTTGAGGTTGGGATTAACCAGACCATGAGAAATTGAACCATCATGTTTTTGACAAGCAAGCTTGAGGCAGGCAGGGAATATTTTCCCCACAAAGAGCAAAGGCACTGAACTATTATAAATGAGCAGTAAAAAGCCTCCAGCCTCTAAAGAGCAGCAGGGACAATGGCGGGAGCTGTCCAGCAGCACTGGTGCTGAAATGGCGAGGAGGACAGTTTGCCTTTACGTACAACATCAGCAGCCTCTAGTGGTGAAAGTGATGAACTGTACTATTAATCAAAGGGCTCAAATAGAATTAAAGCTCCATTGCTGCAATTCAACCCCATAGACTGTAGGTTTAAACAAATCAGGGTATTAAAATGCAAAGCTGTTGCATATATAATCATCACTTCACAGCCCACATAAAGAGTGTACATCGTTTTGCACCTCATCCCACTCAGCTGGACTGAAATCTGGGGCTGTGTGGGCCATTCGAGCAAACAAACATCACTGTTAGTTTGAGGAAGCAGCTTGAAAGGATGTGTACTTAGTGCCAGGGCACAGTGTTCTGATGGAAGTGACTATTTAAAACAGAGTAGGGTGATACATGGTGATTCGTTTGTACTGAGGGCTCTAAAATGTGCCTAAGTCATTTCTGCAGTGAAATAAGACACTGTCATTTGATATTGAGATTCATTAGAACGGTTTATACTTTTCCAATAATGGATAACAGTTTTAGTGATCAATGTAGCCTCAATCTGACACAGTCTCCAGCTCGTTGTAGTCAATTAACTTGATTTAATGCTTAAGTACTGACATTTTGGCCTTTCTGTTAGCTTAATTAATATTATTAATATTATATTACAAAGCTTGGTTTTAAATGTTAAAAACCACTTTAAACATATTTAATGTCTTAAACGACCTAAAACACATACAGTAAAACCTTTTTTTCCCTCTCTCTCAAAATTTCCATGGATTTCCAGTTTAAAAATCCCTTCAAAATAATAAACTGATTTTGTCTACCATAACACTGCACTACTGCGTAACTGACACATTTAAATCATATCTGTTTAAATGTTTGGCTGATCAACATTGAATTAACTTCTATATTAAGTGACAATATAGCAGCCACAATAAAGTAGGCACATAACCTTCTCTCTTTTTTCTCTTGTTCTTTCACTATTGCAGTTTAGAGAAAGCTCTATATTGATTCAGTCTAATGGATGCAAATGGAAGGGTCAGACTGAAGCCCTGGCCATTACGTGCAGGGAATGCGTCATAGTCTCATGCTAATAAGGAGTTTCTAATGCTGCTTTCAGCATTACATCTGTAAATAACAAATATTGCAACCCACTGATAGTGCTGCGCAAACTACGAATTGGCCAAAAAGAAGCATAGTAATGATGCACACTGGCCTGCTTTGTCTCTCAAAACAATGCTTCGAGTAAATATTACTGAAAGCAATTTATGAGAAATACAAGAAAGAGAGTCTTGCCAATAAACATACAATATCACCACTTGATACCATGGAAATGTAGCACTTAAAATTACAATATATCAAGACATTCATAATATTGTCTCATAACATTTCATGTATATCGTTAATAACAGATGGGAGGTAGTTGGGAACTCGGGAAGTTTCACAAACACCACCGTGACATTGTTTAATCAACTCAGCAGTTATCAAGCTTCTCTAAACGTCTGTAAAAGGTCGTCCGACATGCATGCTGCTACTGCAAGACTGGCAGAGCTGAGACCCTGGCATCTCCCAAAAGCAACAATTGGACACTTTCAGGGTGGGCGGCACCAACTTTATCCCAAAGGAAAAAAAGACTTGGCCTTGAGTGAAAATCTTCTGTCGGGACCATTTGCTACTCAAGACAGGTGCCAAAAAGAGACAAACAGACCAATCAGTGTCTCCTGTCAGATAATCGGCCCAGTGCAGTTACGGTTTACAGCATAAATGGCCCACATCTGACTGAAAATGTTATTTTGAAACACCAAAATCCCACAGATTTTCACATCAGACAGGTTTGTCTTTCATCCAAGGTGCAACTTGAGCGATTAATAGGTCTAGTGAAGCATCACCATCCCACAAAATTGACTTAAGTGGCTTTTTCCAGATAAAAGGGTGGCAAGGGAAAGTAGATTGATAGGGATTTAAAACACAAGAGCATTGAGTGTCGCCACACAAGAGAGCAAAATGAAACTCTTCTGCCGGTTTGGAATGACGCTTGCAATCAGTTCCTTTGTTTCAGGCAGATTGTATACCAAGCCTGATGAAACACTGATGATGGTGATTTCTCAAAGAAACACAGGCCTGCTTCCGACAGGAAACCAGCAAAGAGAGTTAACAAAAGAACCTCCACCACCCCCTTACTTTGGAGACCACATCAAACATCAAACACATGCCGTTTGCTCAAGAAGTCTCTTTCTTGCTCTGAAAAAAGACTCACAAACACTAGCGAACGCATCCTGTGCAATCTTTCCTCCAAGTGGCTTTTGAATTCAACTTCATATCTTTGAAAAAAAGTATCATGATTATTGGGTAAAACACATTTACATGGTCAGTTGAATTGGGCTACAAGTCATTTGTTTCATACAAAAATTCTGTTATCTACTAATCTTTGCTCAAAATGTATGACAATATGTCAAGCTCCTTTTTCCATATTTATTATGCACAGTTTTCACTGGCTAAAATTAGAAGGCTAAGATTTGAACCAGAGTCAAAAATGGAATCACTAGACAGGTTTAAAACACGAAAAATATATACTTTAAAAATATATATAATTTAAATGTGTAAATAATTAATTTCATTAAAAACACACATCTGTCAAAATAAAAATAAACTATAATACAATATTTTAAATATAGAATTTTAAATACTTTTTATTAACAAATACATATATTCTAGCAAAACTGGCACTCAAACAGGTGTTCAAATTAATTTAAAATTCAAATTGAAACAAAATGATAATAATAATAAAAAAATACAAAGGAAATATAATTTAATTATATCGTTATAAATAATTTCTGGAAGATTCTAACAAAACTGTAACTCAAACTGGTACTCAAAATGCCAATAAAATAAAGAATGAAAAAATACAAAGGGAATATAATTAAAATACAAAACAGACTTTCTATTTAAAAAAAAAAAACAGCTAAAATTGGCATTAAAATAAAACAAAAAACAAAGAATACAAGGATACACGAATACAAAATAATATATATAATTCAATAATAATAATAATAAAACAAACAAAAAAACTTGCTCAAATTGCCATAAAATAACCCTGCACTTCACTCTGGTAATAATTTTTATCTGATGAAGCATACATGTATAAAAAAAAAAAAAACAAAAAAAAAAAAACATAGAATTATGCTGTATTTCAACAGCTCTTATCTCTATACTTGTACCCTAATCAAAAATGTACTACATAGGGAGGTATCGGAATGTAATTCCATGGTTTTTCAACACAGAAAGTGATGGTTCTGAATAACTAACATATTTACGTGCAATGGCATAATGTATAAAGAAATTTACACACACACACACACACACACACTAACAATTTAGTTTAGATACAAATTCTCACTATTATCTAATTGCTTATTAGCATGCATATTATCATTACTTATTAAGCACATATTAATGCCTAAAATTGCATGACCCTATTTAAGATCCATTAATCATATCCTATATCTAACCTTAACAAATAACTTACTAAACATTAATAAGCAACAAATTAAGAGTTAACTGAAGCAAAACTCATAGTTGATAGTTAGTTAATAGTGAGAATTGGTCCCCAAACTGAAGTGTGACCACACACACCTTTACTTCAATAAAAGACCTTGATAACCCCACTGTTGCCTAACACTTTCAAACTTCCCCTTCAAAATTACTCCGTGCTCTACATCAAATATCAGTCATATTGGTTTTCCCTACATCTCGTTCTAACCTTGATTGACAACTTCCTCTCCCTCGTCTCCTGCACCTGCTGGTTCCTCCTCCGGAGTCTGAGCAGTGTGGCAGGGTCTCCATGGAAGCGGGACCCCGGCCCAGCTGTGCAGCAGCCGTCGCATTCTGCCTCTGATTCTAGCCGTGTGCACTGGCTCTGACCCGTGGGAACAGTCCTTCAACCTCTGCGCTTCTCTAAATGACCCTCTCCTCTCCTCTCCTAAAACAAGGCTAACTGATGACCACAAACCATTATACCCACATCAAATCTCTCTTTGCTCCACAAGAGGGCGGCAACGTGCACGGCAGACACAGGTGGAGGGGATTTTCAAAGCCTGCAAATGTGAACACGTGAAGGTGGTTGCCCTGGAAATATGGTGGATCTGAGAACAGCAGCGCGTGGTTTACAATAGTTGACAGGAAGTGGGTTGAGAGCTACTGGCAAAATATGGGACCAAAGCCCCAGTTTCCAAGTATTTCTGTGTGTTTTTCTTTATATGTGTGTATGTGAGGTGAATAATATTGAAGAGCTTTGAACAAGCAACATAACCACATGCAAAGCACAGGGTAACAATACGCAAAGCAGCTCATGAATACTATGAATATGAATGATTCCTCTGCATGGGTGGCTTAGCATATCTGCACCATATGGATTTAGAGGGAGGATGAGCAACTCACTTTTATTAATGCACTTGGTAGTGTGTGTGTCTCACTGACCCTTCTCCTCCCATCACAGTCGACTGCTGCTAATCTAAACACCTCAACTGAAGGTCAGTTGACCCAGAAAGCTTCCTGTATATAACAGCAGAACACAATGAACCACTGCAGTAGAGGGACACCGTCAAACAGAGAGAAGGGGAGGTGGAGTCACAGTGAGGGTCAGGCACAATTAATCAGGCCAGTGTTGACTTTGATCAATCAAGCTGTTAATGAGTTCGCTGCGGCAAATGGATGTGACGCTGACATGTTAACAGAGGATGTGCTTCGTAAAACATCAGATGAGATGGCCAGCAGGGGGAGACATTTTACCAGTAAGTTATTGTGGGTAATGAGACTGCTGTTTCACCATATGTGTGTGTGTGTGTGTGTGTGTCTGTCTATCTCTCTGTCTGTTTGTCTGTCTTGTCTGAATAAAGAGAGATAGGGAGGGGACAGTTTAAATGTTTTATAAAATAAATCACTTAGAATGATTTCTGAAGGATCATGTGGCACTGAAGACTGGAGTAATGGCTGCTGAAAATTCACATATTTTATTTTAAAATGTACCTGTATATGAACTGAAAACTTTTCATTGTTATTTTGAATTGCAAGAATATCTCACAATATTGCAGATCCTATTGTAGTCTTATTCAAATACATATTTATATATTAAAATATTTGATTAATATATTTAATTTATTTATTAATATCTAATCACAAGCACATTGATTGTTGGAAACATATAATTAAAATATCACACATCCAAGTGGGATGGCAGTGGAAACACTGCTGTTATCATAATAAAGCAGTGAAAGACAAGGTCCATCAATCTTCATCAATGTTATTACAGAACACTTGGCTGGGCTATCAGCATATCTGCATTTAATCAGGATCAAGGCCAGCCAGAGGGCAGATGACTGTGCATGTGTGTGTGTGTGTGTGTGTGTGTGTGTGTGAGAGAGAGAGAGAGAGAGAGAGAGAGAGAGAGAGAGAGAGGCTGTGAGTTCAATACTTGAACATCTACGCTGATAACAGCCCTGGTAACATTTGACTTCTGCTGCTACACATCACCCAAATGCTCTGCTGCTGTTTTATCCTGCACACACCTGCTTTCCAGCTCCAGTGCTCATATCCTAGACTGCTTTAAGCATTGAGAACTCTAACAAAATGTTTCTGTGACACTGTTCGCTTGTCCAAGCAGAGAGCTTCATGATGCACTTGACTATAAGTCAAACTAGATCCTATTCACTTTTTTAGTAAACAGTATCTTCCTGATTTTATTATGCCTTATTCAGCAGTGCACACTTCTGTTATGCTTTCTATGTTGTCACAGGATTGTTATTATGAACTAAAACTTGAATATTTAAATAAATTGATTCAAAAAGAGCTAATATAAAATAAATATTTGATGACAACCTTTCTATACCATTACCAACAATTGACTGTGCAATTTAAAGTTTGTTACCATTAAAGATTTGGCATTCTGTAAATAGTTATTGCCCCTTGATAAAAAGGTTTCTGAAACTAGACAATAACAACAGATTTGAAAAAGGGGATTTCAGTTAGAAATACTTGAGTTTAACTTTGACCTTCAGCCTCCATCTCCAAGTCGAAGAGCCTCCTCAAAAGTGGAGGATTCAGGAGGTTTGAAACCTTCTGCAATCAGGTCTCAACCAGATCCCACTTTTCATGATCCATGGATAAAATCAATGGTTTTCCTCACTTTACACTTATTCACCAATAAATACTTCATACTATAGGAGTAAAATGGTTTGTGAACACCATATTACATAAGGCTGACAGACCTGTCTGCACTTCATCAGCAATGGAGTCCTGGCAAGCAGTAACATCCAGCCCTGAAATGTGTCACCATTACACTTGACTGCATTTCTTAAGCTGGTTTTGAACCACTTCAGAAAATGTAAACCCCAGAATGTGACAGTCTCTGAGCTCATAGGTTCTTTGGTCAATCAGACATTACTTCCATAGCCTTAGGGCTGCAAGTAATTGCTAGCTGGCCTCCAGCAAAGTAAATCACATCTCCATCAGATTGTCCCAGCTGAAAGAGGTGGATGACCTCTTTACAGTACAGCATCTGTCTTAGTGTGAGAAACACAGTAATTGCAAATGGAGCATTGTGGGTGAAGTCGGCATCTCTCTTGCTGGTTGTTCCTTAAAGCCATCAGGTTTCGACAGAGTAAGACTGGTATTATGCAAGTCCTGCCACCCCTCTGGGATATGCTGATAAGCACTTCCTGTGTGAGGGGGAAGCGGTTATATTCAGGGCTGCCATGCACGCCTCTCCTTTCCAACCCCCAGATCTTATTAAGACCCAGCTAGCTCCACATCAAATGATTTCAGACTTCACAGCGCCTCCTCAAAGATGCTTCAGAATGCATTTTGGATATTTAGACTAGTTTGTATAGATGGATTAAAATAAGTAAATACAGCATAGAAAGGCCTGAAGGTAAAAGTAATTTTTTCCCCCAAACCTAAATTAACTAGGTCACATTTTTAATTTGAAGATTTTCATTATTTACTTACCCTCATATAATTTCAAACCTGTATGGCTTTCTTTCTACCATGCAACAGAATTAATGTTTTATCCCATTTTTAGCCGTACAATGAAAGTCAGTGGGTTCCAAATCAACAACTTTTACAGATTTTTCAAAATATTTTCTTTTTTATGTTGCACAGAGGAAAGTAGGTCAATACAGGGTTGGAATGACATGAGGGTGAGTAAATGATGACGTAATTTTTGGGTGAGCAATCATGTCACCCATCAAAGCACTGACATCACCATTACCTTTTAACATTTAACTGCATGTAAATATGGAGTCCAGTATGGTTGATGTCATCAGGTCATCAGTAAAAGACAGGGCTCTCATTGGTTCACAAGTGTGACAGACAATGATACACATTAAATATTAAAGAGACTTACCTAAATGATGCAGAGGGCAGCAATGGCAGCATGAGAGGGAGAGAAAGAGAGAAACATTATATTGGTACAAAAACGTCATAATATACATTAACTTTTATACATTTCCAGAAAGAAAAGTCACAATTTGATCTGTTTAACATCTCAATCGGTTATCCTAGAATGCAATAAGATTGAATTGAGATAAAGTTCCCTGCTTATCCTTCTCCAACAATGTGTCTCCTTTAGAGCTTCAGAAGAAATCTCTCAAACTGAAATATAATTTATCCAAGAGCGTGCAAAAGTCAGATTTCAGTATGAACTACAACATTTCTAAAGACTAAATGATCAGAGCTATGCCATCGCCGTTCATTTTATTTCCCCTAAATAAGAACGCTGGAGACAAATTTGATACTTTAATTAAACATAACCCTATTAGAATCCTATTAGAATCACCCATAAATGCCCACAGGAAAATACATGCTATGAAAACAATCAATAGGCAAAAAAAGCAGCATTATGGCACCATATATGTATAAAAAAAAAAAAAAAAAAAAAGGAGAAAAGACCTGTAGTTGCATCTTCTCACTTTCAGAATGTGTGTGTGGCCTCTGAGGTACACGCTTATCATCATCATCCCACCTCAAATAATAGGGAATTTCTGCTGGAATGATTCTAACATCTAATAGTTTTCAATCTCAACACCCAGGGGACCCTAACCACCATCTTTCACCCTCCCAAAGGGGAAAAAATAGTGACAATTTAAATCTTTTAAAACGTTTTTCTTCCCCAGCAACTTCATTGCCCATGGCTGAAAAGACTAAAGGAAAGAGAGGAGAAAATGGCATATGATTTGACAGTCAAATTTGCATCTTTTCAATCTGCATTCGCGAACCACAACACATCAAATACAAAATGCATGAGGGAAAGAAAATTAGCTCTGGGTCAGTGGGGAAGCAGTTCTTGAGCCGCCTATAAAGTGGCCCGTTTTAATGACTGCATAACTCATAAAAAACATCTCAACAGCATAATTGTGGCCTAATGTACATGCTGTAGAGAGCTAAGAGCGTCTCAGCTAAATATGGAACAGCAAATGACTCAATATCTAGACATGACAGCTGATGTCATCTCTCACCTGCTTGGGCGAGAATGACGTTAATGCTCCAAACTACCAGAGGATAAAATGCCCTTTAATAAAAAAAAACTCCATACAGAAATCTCTATACTCCAAACCTCAAACTTTAGATGCTGTCACATCATAATCACATCTCAATCATGGACAGAAATACTGTCACAGTCTTTAACAGTTTCAGTAACAGAATAAAATAAAGTGAAGTAAAGTAAAGTTAAATAAAATATGTCAGGTTTGACACTAAGGTTCCATTTGTTAACATGATTTACTCACATATAATAGACTAATAGACTATAATTCTGAAGCATTTATTAATCTAGGTTGATGTTAATTTTATAATTTACTGACAATCAAAATCCAAAATTGCATCTGTTATTATTTAATTGATCTGATCTAGCACAAACACAACTGTAGGTAAAGCAAGTGACAACTGTGACACAAATCTACAAACTACTGCTTGTATGTGACACATTAGCTTGCGTTTGTTTATTAGTGAGCATTTACGAAGGAAAGATGAATAGAACACAGTCGAGGCCTCTGGCTTTATGATGTGGCTGTGCATCTCAATGAAGAGCAGAGAGAAACACTCTCCAGTTCCTCTGCTGGCGTGTTAACCAGTGAGAGCCACTCGCTATTGAGTCCTCGGGAAAGATGCCGGGGGGCTAAACATTAATTAAATCTAATCCTCTACTTGCACTTGAGCCATGGGAGCCACAACTGCAATCATGTGCATCTATATTACAGCACCGACAGCCAGTTTCAAAGGAAATGCATGATTGAGCTCAAGACACATCCTAGAGCAAACATCGTAGACCATATGCTGAATTGAAACAATATGGGGATCATGCACCTAGAATAAAATGTGTTCTAACTCTTTGGTTAGTCAGGAGTGAAGGCTTATTCTGCCAAAGAATCATTTACTTGGACAGGAAGAGCCCATCTGACTTATGTGTAATACAGCCAATCACAGATCAACGAGATCAGAATTTTTGCTCATCCAAAATTAAATATATTACAAACATGCAATATATTATACATAAGTTCTGCTTGTGGAAATCTAGTATGCCTCAAACAAAACTCCATCTTTCAAAAATATTTGATGCCACTAACATTTGCCAAACATTAGAGAAACGTTTGGCAATCCAGTACGTATCTAATTCTCCACAGCATTTGCTGTATAGATGCAGAATCTTGTAAATATGACCAAGAATCTTATAATTATCCTTTCCATTTTCCAGGTTCCTTATTGGCATATATATGGTTGAAGCACTTTTTTACATCCATTGAACATTTCCATTGCCGTGTCGTGAATGCAAACGACAATATATTTTTAGTGCACAACTGTACAGAATCTACAGACCTGCTTTAGGCTTTTTATATAAAAATATACTGTACCACAAATACCGGGAATGGTGAAATGCATGCTGGGAACAGTGCATCTTCTCTTCTCAACAGTACCATGCCAACATCAAAGGGCCAGCGGGCTCTCTCTATTCCCAATGGCAACCTTTTACATAATAGATGATCACTGAATGATCTTGGCATACGCTTGATTTCTGCACAAATGTCTTTCTAAATGTAACACTGAACTGCTCACACTGAAAAACAAGTCATACTGTGATTGCCCACACATAAAAATACATAAGATTGATTTTGAATTATTGAAGTCAATGCAATCCAAATATAGTACATCCAACACAGTAGACAAAATATTAAACAATATATCAAATTCACTAACAGACAGTTCACTCAATAATAATGCATCACATTAGTAGTTTCAAATATGCTTCTCTACAATCACAATTTGTATAATAAAACTTGGGTAACAGTATCTCCTAATGCTCACAAACTTGAAAAACTCACACACACAAAAACTATGAATATGTAAATGCATGATTTACCGAACTAAAAACCTGCTAACAGCATAGAAAGCCAGGTCTGATAAACTCATCACTTAACATGTTAAAACAAGACTTTGACTTACATGTAGATACTGTAGGTCAAAGGCGTAAACCTGGGTCAGGAGGGACCACACAGCATGCCTGAGACAGTTTTGACACATTTTGCCATTTTACAACTCAAGCTCAGGAAAATTTTGCCACGGAGACGATGCACAATCTTTTTTCAAAGGTACCAGTTTAATATTATCTCACTGCTACAGCACCAGTATGTGTCCTATCATATTAGGAAATAATAAACAATGAAACATTAAGGTCACTACATCAGAAATGGAATTTGGAGTCTAATTATGATAAGCAAGCTTGATACAAAGGAATGTAATTAAACTCAGGCCAGCAGATAACAACTGAGCTCAATAACTAAGCAGTTTTTGTAACATCCTCCAGAAATTTGAAAGTATCAAGTGTTGTGGCTTGGCACTTCTGAAGGCGTACGGCAAAAAGTTCCCAATTTCAGCTGACACCGGAGGCCACGGATCTGGCTGAGGGTCTAACATTATCATGCCACCGACTCATCAGGGCTTCCTACGGGCTTCCAGACTCTGTAATCTAAAGCGCACTCAAAGATTGAGCAGATGTGGCAAACATGGCAGCTCCATTATCAAACACCCGCTGGGAGAATGAGACGGGATGCAACAAAAAGGGGATGGTGGTCACCAAAGACACAAGAGAAGCAGGAACACAAAGGAGAAGATGAACGATGAACAACACCTGGTGGTAAACGTGCAAATCAAATGCTTTATCGTTATCCTCGGAAGTGCTAGTTAGCGAGATTAGCACTTGGATCTGTATTTATACAACCTGTTGAAAGCATACAGCTTGCAGGGCTTCGAGAGTCTGTTGACAACTGATGTTATAAATACATTAAAAAGGGAAGTCAGCTCTGAATGGAGCACAGCTATGACACAAACCAGGTGCTAACTGCAGTACTCATTTGAGGAACAAGCTCTTATCTTTTTTTATTTCCTTCAGTTATTTCATCTAAGTACAGAAATTGCAGAAGGCCACAAAATCATGGCTAACTGTCCAGTAATCACAGATGTTTTAAGGCCAGACCTGCTTAAAAGGTTACAAAAGCATGCTAATGCATGCACTGATGTTATATTTGCCCAAACTCATGATTAGGGATATCAACAAACTTTGCTTTGTAATTGGCCCTGCACTCCTCCTCCTCTCTTCTCACCCGTTTTTTTTTTTTGGATCGTTTCTAAAAACCCACACATAGTCTCTATTTACAGCCTTGAAAATTGCATACTGCAGAGTGAAAAAGGACAGCTGTTCTCTTAACTTCCCAAACTTACATTTGCACACGCAGACCCACACAAAATCACATGCCTTTCATGAAAATAGCTCACACTGTTGTGACAGACTAAGCAGCTGAGATAGCAGCATTCTCATTAACATTTCACCACTGGCAGCTATGCAAAACTATGTTAATTTTTAAAAATCACTATATCATGAGAGTAACAAAATAGAAGTGTCTTAAGAAGCGTTCACAAATTCAAACAGACTCGTCATAATAACCTAAACAACAAATGGTCATAACAATTAGGTTTTTAAAGTTAGCATGCATAACTGATAAGACACTCCATCATACATTCCCTGCGCACCATGCTGATCAACTATTTTGGGGTGTTTGTCAAAGCCATTGTTACCAAGCTATGATTGCAGGTTCTGCTATTACCAACATTAACATAGTTCAATGATTCTGTGTTTCCCGAAACCATAGTTCCATCGCAAAGATGAAACTACAATTCTCTATGTAGTTTGAAACATTGTTTCTTGTTAGCATGACATGTAGGCTTAAATTGATCATGCTCCTGAGCTAAAGTTGTACATGCAGTACATTCTATATCTGTCTTTCCATTTTTATTATGATCATTATGTCTCTTAAGCGCCATTTTGAAAAGTGCCCAAATGCATTAGCACACCACGGAAACCCCAGAATGAGGGAATCCATGTTTCAACCAAACATTAAAATATATATACACACACAAAACAGTGGATAACAAAATAGCCAGGTAGTCCTCTCCAATCTCAAACCAATTAGTTATTAGTATTGCACTACCTGTGTGAATTGAACCAGCATGGTTGGAATGGCAGATGTGTGACAAAGTTACTACAGTTTTGAAAAGCATTCATGACTAGCTAGTTAATTCCTCCAAAAGTGGCACTGCACTATAGTAGTTAAGCTGTGGGTTACACCACTGTACAGAAAACATCACCCAGGTCTCACAGCATTTTGAATTATCTTTAAAATTTGGTGAATGATAAAAAATAGCTAAGTAATTCTGTACCCAAAGTGCCCAACGGAACTATGGCTTTAACACAAAGCTGCAACTAGCATCTAAGTACTCTTAAAATCAGCTGCAGTGCTGGTGCGGAGGCCATTCTAAAACCCACACATACCTACATTTATTCATTACCCTCTTTCAAGCAGAGTCAAGAGATTATTTTTCTCAGAGTCATAGCCTGAAACATCTCCGCTGAATTCACACACTCACAAAAAAAAAAAAATGTTAGTGAGAAGGCTCAAACTTTGTCCACATGTTTAAAGCAGTGAGTGAATAAGTATCTTCTCAGCAGCCTAACCTGTGGCAAGTGGAGGGCCCTTATACTGCTTCAGCCACACACAGAGAGGTAGCAAGCCCACTTAATGACCTCTGTTGTTTAGATTGGCAAGAATTCTCCCCAGTGCCCGAGGGGGTGGTAACAACCTGAAACTTTTTTGTTCCATTCCCTCGCAGTGGACAGACTCCGTAATGGTCTCCGACAGGCACTTAAAGGGCAGCTGTGACAATGAATCTGGGCTCTTATCAATAGCCAACCTCACATCCTCTTGTCTGTGTAAAACCTAGCATAATTATAGACATGGGCCTGCTGCTATCAAGAGCTGAGATAATAGGGGAGAAGGGTTGTTTACCGTGCAAATAGTAAGCGCTAGAGAGAAAAAGTGTGAGAAAGAGACGAGAACTATTACAGAGCAGCACAGCAGTTATCAATGAGGTGAGCAGGGAAGCGAAACAAGCCAGCACTTCAGGCACTGCAGGCTTATCCAGCAGAACTGGGTACCCTATTTCAATGATTCCAAAGCTTTCAATTTTATTTACATTTTGTTTTGATGTCAACTTATTTGTGAAAATGTCATTTAGAATGTCACAGTTCAGTTCTTACATACTGTCACCTGATCACTGAAGTGAATACCATGTATTATACATATATGTATAAATATATCAGAGATTCAGAGATGGAAAATTGAGTCTGTGACTTGCACTTAAGTCACATAAATAAAGACTTGGGACTTGACTTGGACTCGTGAACAGCTGAATCAAGATTTGACTTGGACTTGTGACTCGTAAAAAACGTGTAAAAAAAAACTAAGTCATTTGGTATGGGGGTTTATATGAATCATCTAACTGGTTGTCTTTAGAAAAGTTTAGATGGTATTTTATTTTTATCTTGCCTCTGTATAATGCATATTAAAGTAGAGTTCATAGCCGCAGCGCTGCTTTGTTCACAGCGGCAACCAAGGAAATGATGTTTATTTGCTGTTCAAGCACCACCTGCTGGCAGAGAATGAAACTGCATTCTAATTCAGCCTGTCTGCTGTTTTGTTTCGTCCAGATGTTTTATGTAGAATATTTTCATAAAACTAAAACTAAAAAGGTCAGAACATTTTGTTTTTGCTTTAAATTTTGAAATTATACAATCCAATGTGGAATAAAAACTCCTCATGCTGCATGTATGAAGCTTCTTTGTTAGGACTGTGTTGTGTTTAAAATACTGTGGTTGCCTCTAATTTTAAATTGAAAAAGAGCCCAGACCAAGCCGTAGTTTGTTTGTATGCCATTCATTTAATTTGTGTTATTAATTTGATTGTCTGGGGTTTGTTTAAAATTTTCTATTTAGCTTTGTTGTTTGACATACAGTATTTCAATTTTACAAAGGAAGGTGCAGCATTTTGTCTGACGATTAATAAATGGACACCTTTTCATTTCTAACTTGTCTTCAATTTTGTTAAAGTATTTTTTGAGAAAATCACATAGTAAAATTAGTATTTCAAAACCAATGTAGCCTCAATAACTAGCTGAAAGAACTGTTGCTAATAAATAGAATAAAGACTTAGGACTTGAATCAGAGAGAGGACAATAGTAACAGATAAATACTGTAGCACACTAGATAGAATGATCTGACTATCTAGACATACATAGTCAAACTGAACGATAGAATGATAGAACAATAGATAAATAGAATGAAATATAGAACAAAAGAATGATGGAACGAAAGAACGATAGACAGACAGACAGACAGACAGACAGACAAATAGATAGATAAATAGATAGATAGTGACGTCCAACAGACCAATTCAAAGCACAGAGGCAATGACTGAAAACAGGCCTGAGTAGGAGTTTAAAAACTGACAAAAATTTGCAAAAACTGACTGAAGACAAAAAGGAAAAATGGAACAAGGAGGAGGTAGTCTGAGGAGGCGAGCAGGTCTTGATGTTCCTGCACAGAGAAAGTGGCTGGAGGTGGAGAGCGTCTTTGAGGAGCGAGTGACAGGTTGTTCTTTGACAGCTCCACACAAGCCCTGGTGAAAAACGAGAATGGCAAGAATACGGTGGCAGAGACGTGATAAAAATATCAAGGTACATTGGGAATCCAACTGAAGAGTGGAAGGCAGGCATCCTCAAAGTGGATTCAGTCTTGCCTTCATTGCTTCTTATTGTATTCTTACACCATATTCTTAACAATGAAAGTGTATCAATAATTCAATAATATCAATAATTATCATATAACATTAACCAAGTTACTTCCCATATATATATTGAAATGTTGATGTTCAACAGTCAAAAGTTTATATTATTTTTGGCAGCACAACATTACATGTGATAAAATATTCACATTAACGACATAAAACCCCAACTACGACTTAGCTACCAAATGACTAATAGTCATTTAATAATGACTATTTTGTGAAAAACAGCATTTTGCTAATTGTTATAATTGTCATAAATTCATCTTTTTTAGAAATCACTACAGGTTCTTAATTCCTTTTAAAAATCAATTTGTCACACCACAGGACCATGTTGAAAAACCTTATACAGTACATTTAATCTAAAATCTTGATTAGAGTTGTTCCGATTCCGATACTAGTATCGGAAATATCTCCGATACCACAACAAATTCTGGCATCGGCATTGGCGAGTACATGAACCCATATACCGATCCGATACCATTTTCTTAAAAAATACCTAGTTATGACCGCAAGCTTTGCCTAACTGCTGCACGGTTCTTCTTCGCTGCTCAAAATGCATTGAAAACACAGGAAGTTGTGCTGTGTTGCCACAAGCAACCCCTGTTTAGAGCAGCGAAGAAGAAATGAAAACGCGTTAGCAGCCCTGATCTATATATGACTGGATCACTCATCACATTCTAAACTGCCAAAAGACAGTGAAGCCGCTTCTATATTATAGATCAGTGGTTAGCAGTATGTCTCTGTAGTACCGGTAGTTACAGACTCTCAAGTATATTCAGTACCGGCAGCTGCGTTCAGTCGCTTCCGTGTAAGTCAAAGCGCAGGGCTCCAGACAGTAGCCGAATATATACTAGTGTCTGTGAATATTAAACTGCAAAATACTATTTAAATATTACTCCCGCAAAATCTACATCTCTGTGGGTGACTGGCACAGATGCGCGAGAGCTCGCTGTTTTGTAGTCTCTGCTGTGTGTCATGAGGACACGAACGCATAAACCGTCACTTCATGAGAATTTACCGTTTCATTTGAGAATACTGTCATATCATAAACACAGACACTCAAAGATCTTCATGGCAGCCCATTAAAATAAATGTTTGGTTTACATGAGTAAATTGACAATATATAAAGCTACTGTTGTAGCCTACAGTAATAATAATACGTCTCTATAATAATAATAATTATGCCTAGATGGTTGCTTGTTTTTTACTTGTTTTGTTGTAAAGAGATTATCTGATTAATAGATCTTTTTTTATATTCCTAGACTTATTTGTTGCAGTTTTTTTATACAGTTATATTGTAAAACTTAAATACCTTTTTTAGTTTGCGGTGTTAGATTTTTGGCTGCATTTGAAGTTCTTTTTTGCATATGAAAATAAATAATACTGTCAAATTCATGTTAGATAATAAAAATACTGTAATAAATACAGTAGTTCACCATGTATTTGTTCATGTTTTATTGAGGGATCTGTCTGAAGCACACCATAAAAAGAATTCTAGCAATTTACACAGGGCTAGTAGTATATACAGCTGTATATACAGATACACACCCAGGTATCGGATCAGTACTCGGTATCGGCCGATACCCTGAGCCCAGGTATCGGAATCGGTATCGGGAAGAGAAAAAGGGTATCGGAACATCTCTAATCTTGATGCTGATGAAAAAGGTCATTAACTACACTCCTATTTATGTGATATTTATGTGATAAGCTAGATCATAAAAATGTGAAAGACATTTCTGATTGGGCATTACACACAGCTACCCTGTGGGACTGAATCTCGCATGACACTGGAAAGGTTTGAGAAGCAACGGAGGTGAAGGGGAAATGGCAGTCTAAAATAAGAAACCTATAACAGTTTTTAATAAAAAACATCAGTCTTCGCCTAGACAGAGTTTCTGGTTCAATCAACTCTTCATCTACAGCTAAACCAGCAGGTTATCAGTGAAAGTTCAAGGCTGGAGAGAGTTTAAACAATTGGATTCTAAAAACCACTTAAGCATAAATTGGATGCACCTTTACGAAAAAACAAAAAAACAAATCCCACAATTCCTTAGGATGCAGACTAACTCCTGTACTGGAGAAAACCATCTTTACTACAGATGGTACACATGCAACTTGCAGGTAAAAATAATTTTCACAGAGGCCCAAAACAAGGATATGGCTATCAAAAAAGCCTGACATAATGGTGACCTCTAAAATCACGTATATACTGTATGTGCTGTACAACAAGTTCTATAATGACTGAACACATGATAAGAGCCTTCGAAAGGGCCGTGTGTCAATAAGCCAGCAGCTATGCTGTCAAATGACTCATGTGATATGGGAAGAGCGGTAGCAGCCACAGGCACAAATAGAATCAAATGTAAAAGGTTTAGGCCTCAGGTAAGCAATGGATTCTTAAAATAGGCATGTTCGGCTTTTGAAACAGGAAGTGTGGGTCGGGAGAATGTGACTCTAGATTAATGTCCTGTCTCAAATTTCTCTATTCTGGTGTAGTGCTGCAGTAGAACCCACAGGTTTATTGTGAGCAGTGGAAGGTGTGTGTGTGTGTGTGTGTGTGTGTGAGAGGGAAAAAGTGAGACAATGAAAAACAAATGAATGTCAGCGGGTGAGAGAAAGTGCGTGTGGCTGTTTGAGAGAAAGAGTGCGTGACTGGACTCAACAGAACCCGATGATGTCCATGTCCCAAGAGCTTCCCATGAAGCTAAATTATCAATGACTCTCTCCGATTAATATCACAGTCGAGTACACTGAACTTGAATCCGCATCTAGAGCAAATGCTGTGTTTGCCGTCCCTCATGCCATCACCTCACCTCCACTGGACGGCCAAGTTTTCATTTGTTACACTGCTATCCACAAATCATTCTCTAACAATCTGAACTGTGGACTAGTATTGTTTTTCACACAATACACTTATGAAACATACATACACACAAAGCATGACTAGTATCACAATGAACATGAAAAGCAAATTTGTTTGATTTAAATAATTATATAATTATAGTATAGCTTTATCATAGTAGTCATAACTTAAAAATATTTTCCTATGATCTACATGATTCTCCTTTCTACAAGTTATAATATAATATAATGTGTTGTTTACTACATTTATGTGCTTGGTCAGTGTGGGTTTCTGTTCTTTTGCTGTTGTAGGCTATAAGAGCCTTTGATCGAAGTAACTGAAATCATTTGGCGAAGTGATCCCGACATGTACACTCTTAAAAATAAAGGTGCTTCACAATGGTTCCATAAAGAACCTTTAATATCTGAAGAACCTTTCTGTTTCAAAAAAGGTTCTTTGTAGCGAAAGAAAGTTCTTCATATTATAAAAAGATAAGAAAGAGATTGTTCTTTAAAGAACCTTTCACCAAATGGTTCTTTGTTTAACCAAAAATTGTTCTTCTATGGCATCGCTGTGAAGAACATTTTAAGCACCTATATTTTTAAGAGTGTAATGCAGTCAAGACCTGTCTGGAACTACTTTAGCCATGGGGTTCCCTGAAAATAATTGCACACCTTAGAATGTTTGTCAGCCAGTCAGATTCCAGCATTCAACAGCCCCATACTATGACTTTCTTCTTTCAGACAAATCCAGTCGGAGTTAAAATCGAGTTTAATCTTTCAAGCTCTGTCATTGCAGTCAGCTGGTGTTTCAGTGCATCAGTCCAAAAGAAGTGAAATAAAAAGTGCCCTTCCATTTAAAAAAAAGGTGCCTCACACGACTCTGGGGGGTGAACATAGGCCTCCTGTAGCGATTCAATGCCTTTTTGTAAGAAAAATATCCATACTGAACCATTCGTCAAAGTTTTTATGGAAGGGCGCTTTTTATTTCACAACTTGAAGCAATGCAATCCCCGTTGACAATTTTTTATATAACTCCATCTGTATTCATCTGAGAGAAGAAAGTCATATACACCTATGATGCCTCGGGGGTAAGTAAAACGCAGTCTAATTAAAAATTTTCTGTGAACTAACCCTTTAAATTGTGTACTTAAATTGTTAAATGTTTGCTGTAATCTATTGCTATTCTTTTACATTATTGATGCACTATGAGACAGTTTGATCTCTTCTGGGCTAATTAAAACATAACAGGGCAGCTTGTAACTTAATTATTCTCAACAGCCTAAACATATCCTGTTGTTTGTACACAGGACTTCAGGAGTCGATGTGCTGTCTGTTGTTAAAATATTTGCCCTGACTGCATTGGGGGGAATTAAGGGGAGCCTATTAAGATGAAATAACCCAATGTTGTTTTTTCCCTAGCTCGATTGGTCACCTCTTTCCCTCTATCACTCTCATCATTCCATGCTCTCCGTCTCTTTCAGACCTCATTTCCTACATGTCAGTCTTTCAAAGAGCTTATCCTGTCCTTTCATCCACTCTTTTTATCTCTTTCTGAGCGTAAAGTATGTGCTGAAATGTCTATGGTTGGTTGTTAAATAATGTTATTATTTTGTTTGAGAAACTGGAGTCATTATTCAATGCATAAACACTTGATACACATTGCTTGTTGCATACTGGAGTACTGCTGGCATGTTAAAAGATCATATCTTTTTGGAGCAGTGTGAACATTATTCAAACCTTCATCTTACACATTCTGCAGAAAAGAGAGAATTAATAAGGGTTTGGAACAACATGAGCACGAGTTGTATTCTCTCCGCTACTTTGTTGCAAAGTGAATGTTTTTCACCGAAAACAATTTCACCATTCAAGTAGTCTCAAGCACTCCCTGAGAAAATTTCCCACAGCGTTGCTGAGAAATATAGAGCTTTAAGAAAAAAAAAGGTGGTCAATCATTGAACACTTACTCCAAACAACAAAGGTCATAAGAAATAACAAGGATTTGCATTTCCAGGAATGTTCTTGTGCATGTAATGAGCGTCCTGGAACAAAACCTTAACTACATAAACAGGTTTCAAAAATCTATTAAAGGGATAGTTCACAGAAAAATGGAAAATCTGCATTATATAAACAGGTTTCAAAAATCTATTAAAGGGATAGTTCACAGAAAAATGGAAAATCTGCATTATTTAATCACCCCTCATGTCATTCCAAACCTATATGACTTTCTTTCCTCTGACAAACCTTTTTGAAGTTGGTTTGGACCCCACTGACCTTCACAGTAAAACCTTTGAAATATTCAAAACATCGTAAGTGTTCTGCAGAATATTATAGAATGAGTACAATGAGTATACTTTTGTATAGAGTGAGTACAATTTTTTTTTTTTCTTCGTTGAACTGTACCTTTAATTCTGCTCACTCTGTAAAGCTCCAGCCCCTCTCTAGAAGCGCAGTATGAGACACTTCCCTCACAGAAGGCTCCATAGAAGGCTGCTGACTCACACCTTTTGTGTGGGCTGATTGAAGCCAACCAGGTATGGAGGAAACACACTACAAATTGGTTTTGATTCAGAAAGGCCCTGATGCTTTTTCTATCTTAAGCCCTCTGTTTGGCCTGGCTAAGAAATGTCGAGTCACCGTTGGAGTGTGTTGTGAAAGCCCACAATGGCATTACATGAAAACTGCAACGTTATCACACAAAAACATGCCCTGCTTTAATAAAACATCTCTGCAGGACAAAAAAAAAAATACAGTACATATCAACAAACCATTTTAATTCCATCATTTCCTGTCTCCTTTTTATGAGACCAACATATTGAACTATTGAAGTCTGGGTAGAATCACAAAGGTGTCTAGCACAGTTTTTCTGAATAATGCACGCCTCAACAAATCCCATTTAATACCCGAGTGTATACGGGGGTTTCAAGCATGGCCAAAGTCGTAGTAATTATCTTTTTTTCCCTGCCAATGCCTCTCCATCCAATTGAATTAGTAAAATAATGAGGTGGAATTGGAAACACTTAATGGCTGTCTGCAATTTGCATTTCCTACTCCTATTTTATTTATTTATTTATTTATTCCAGCTTTGATGTTTTAAAATGAATTCTCTCGTTGCCCATGACTGGCATTTAGATTTGGAGAAATTTTGTTATGAAAAGTAAAAGCATATATAAGTCAGCTTTGTTTTAATTGCTTTGTATAAACATATAAATACAAATTTTATAAAAAAAAAAAAAATAAACATTTCATTTTAATCAATTACTATTATTTATAAACAGTTATAAGTCAAAAAGGGGTTTAAAAGGCCATAAAGGTGAGACCCAAAATGGTTTAAAGAAAAAAAAGAAATACAAAGATTAAAAATACAAATTATCTACATTGCTGTTCATAATAATTTTTGCAGTCTTTTTAAGTCTCTTCACTTTAAGGACTTTTCATTTAGGTACATTTTTAACAAGAACCAATACTAGGTGAGACATGATTTAGCTCAAATTCCAGGGACAATTTTAGGGACTATTTCACACTTCCTACTGCGCTATCACTAAGGAAAGATCTATGGTGTGAAAATATCATTAGTGGGGAAGATGCTGAAAGTTCGGAGTGAAGCAATACGAGCATGGTCATACATACTGACTGTACTGACCTCCTTTCACCTGCCACAGACTCCAAGCAACACAATTTGGAAAACACAGATGCATCGTTTAATAAAACCAGACAACAGAGTATTTGTCAGTTTCGTGTTTGCTTATAAATATGTATGAAAACAGTGAATCACTGAAGAGTGAGGATGCTAATGGTTTTGTCCGACCCTGTATTTCACTTGCTTAAGACCTCCCTTGAAGGGTAGCCCACACAGTTTTTTGGAACATTAGCTTTTATTAGCACAAATGGGTTGATTTGACAGCCAAGTCTGAAGCATGATTTTGCTAACCTTCATGCTTTGAAAGCATGTCTCATTTTCTTTCAAAAGAGAATCATTACGCTCCGCGGCTTTGAATTAGGCTAATTAAAAACAAAAGTGTGAAGTAGTCAGAAGTTGAGTGAGACAAGAGGTAAACTAGTTAGGAACTTCACTAGGTAACGTATGGTGCTGAACTACCAGCATGCCATGTTACATGTCAAATTCATGTTAAAATCCCTTTTGTTTGCAGTGTATCCAGATAAAAATCTGTTAATGACATAAATGGGAAATTTAAGAAAATTGCTCAAAAGGTTCTTTCAGTGCTCTGGAGTTTAGCAGAGGTACACAGTTAGAGTTCAGCTGCAAATCAGTTAATTTAAATTTTTGAAACGGTTTGGTAATTAAAAATCAGTATGGTGCAACTTAAGGGCAAGGGTTTACATTACCTTAAAGTACTACACTATTAAACAGGTAGTATTAAAGTGGAGTAAATGTTAGTCACATCTAACCCACAGACCCAGTGATGTCAGAACCTGCAGTAACGAATCAAAATGAGCCGTGTGAATCAGAGTTCATTCAGGAGCAGTGATGGTAATTACAGATGGCTTTAACAGTCACTCAGAAAAAAAGAGAGAGGGAAGACTCGATGTGAATTGATTTAGAAACCATGAGTTTCTCTGGAGGGGGAGATGAGCTCTCAGAAGACCAAACACAGAGAGAGGAGATAAGAAAGTAAAATGAGGCCACTGCCTGAGGGTCTCGAAAATCTACTGGGACAGTGAAGAGAAGAAAAGAGGGGGCAGAAGAGAAGAGGGTGGCTTTCTGGTACAGCAGTCGGCAGGCTGGCAGGGAATGCATGGACACTTTTAATCAGTGTTTTACCATCAGAGCACAAATTGAACAGTGGTTGCACAGGCAATAAATGAACTAGACAAGACAGAGGAAGGATTTAGAAATACAAATAATTTTACAATGAAAGGTTAATCAAAAAGTCAAACTAATTTCTGTAAAAGGATTCATTTGAACAGCTTGTTTAAATGAACTAGTTAAAAAAAACTGGTTCACTGGTTGTTTATCAAAGTCAAAGGTCATTCTTATTTATTGATTTATTAATTTTTTGTGTGGTTATGTTTTATGCCTCGAGCTATTTCTATATCGGACAGAGTTATTTGAACTGCCTGTCAATGTTCATTTCGTATGCATTTCAAAAACTATTTTCCTCTCCATCTATGTACTGTATGTTGGTTCTCCTTGTACCAATCTATTCCCTAAGATGACCAGGTAGACATCAAACCAGATTTCAACAGCTTGCTAAACTGACAAAACATTTGTAAAACGTGCTGCTGTAGTAAACAAATTTTACTCTCACATCTTGATAAATGGAATTCAAATCCTCAGCTAAGACAGCCTTTGTCTTGTGAAGCCTCTACAGACTCAAAAACACAGAGAACATAAAGATGAGATGACAAGCTCCATAATGTTTTGCATTATATTCCTCAAAGGTGCAGGCTTCTTTTTGACAGTCTGGATGAGTAGTGAATGTTCAGAGAATGCAATATCCTGTCTTGTGGAGCAAACAATTGTGAAAAAAATACATCTATGATCAGGGCTCTGAAGTGCAGGGTCTACTCAAAAACACTCTTCGGAGCCTTTTAAATGGAAATGAATTTGCCGTAAATCATGAATCTCTCAGATGCATCTGCACAGCACATTTTAGTCTTAAAGTGCAGCTCAAATCAGTGAGACCTCGTCTCAAATGTTCTGGCAACATCAGGTTGCTGCTTCGGGGGAAGATTAAGAACAATGCCAGAAAACTGATCTAATATCAGCAGTAATAACTGACAAGTCCACAGGTAGTATGACGCACTTCTTGCAGGTGAAAGCATTTGACCAGGCTTTAGATAATTTATGTCTTCAGAGAGAGAATTCATTTTCACAAAAGCTACGTATATAACATAAACACAACTGCACATTACATATGAACTTAACACACACACACAAAAAAAAAAATTTAAATAAATAAATAAATTAATGAATTGTTTAAAGCATGTATAGCTGTAGGAACAGAACTCTTACTTTAACTAGAGGTTTGTCCTTGACTCGACTGTCTTTGAAACCTCAGTGTGTCTGACTAGGCATTTAACATCACAATGTGTGTCTCTGCAAATCAATGGAAAGAAATTACAAGGTGCTTGCACAAAACCACTGCAAGGACACAGCCGAGGCTTCATTCACAATCCCACATGCACCTTCCCGTTTGTGTTTGGTCAGCAGGAAAACGTCCTTTAATGACACTAATGATAATTAATGAAAAGATTTAATGGCAATAAAACTGTCTGTGATAATTAACTTAGGTGTGGAAATAATCAATTAACTTCCTGCTCCTAGCCCCTGGCATGCGCCACCAAATGCAACGATCTTTAAACCTACCAAATGGGGCTAACATACATCTTAATATCAAGGGATTACCACAAAAGTTGGTAGTAAAGATGAAATTATGAAGTGATTTGAAGTGGCTTGCCACTGAAAAATATGTACAGTAATTTAAAAAGACTTTAGGGGAAATATACCACATTATTCTGGATCACCTAAGGATATTTCCACATGTCCACTCAAATGACAAACAGGTTTTCGCTTTCTAGATCCAAAACCCCCAGGCTCTGACAAGTCAATGTGCACCCTTCTGCATCAACATGAACAAGGAGGTTAGAGCCATTATAGGTTACCAAAATGGCCAAAAACACAAAAAGACAAGATCAAATCCATTAGGAATACTGTAGGGCTGTGCAAATAAAAAAAAAAAAAAACGGTTCGATTTTGGCCTCCAACGATCATGAAAATACAATAATTGAGATAAAACTTTTATTGCGCCCCATTATGCCCATTTTGCAGCGCTGCGCTTTCATTCCTCCATAAAAGCCCAATTTCCCGTGCAAATCAGTAAAATCATGTTACATGACATTTGCATAATGGGACATGCTTTATTTATAAAAGTATATTTATTCATGTTTTTAAAAGCGTGAAAGAGAACTTTCACTGCTCCTCAGGAAGAGATATGCGCTTAGACACGGAACACAACACAGACATGTAAAGTCATCTTTTAGCTCAAGGTGCATGCCTAAACGCTCAAATACACGCAAAAATGTGTCAAAATGCTGTGCTAAGTGATTATTCATGTATACCTTCGTCAGTCATGTAAGAAATGAACGTAAAGAGTTGAGAATGAAAATACGTGTGTTACGGTAATTTGGATCCGTGCGGCTCTTAAAGTAACAGCGGGCTATTTTCCTGCTGCGACTGTGTGTTTATTAATCAGAAAACAAAAGACAAATCTATAAATCACACACTGCTCTTGATTGAAGGACTTTTATAGCTTTAAGAAACAGAAAAGGTGTGATTCTTACAGTGAAGACTGCTGTTTTATTTTACATTTGATTATTAATTTCTGTAGTGGGCTGTAAACTGCTTGAGACTTGCATATAAATTAAACTTTAAAGCAGTTTGTTTCATTTGTATCTTTTGAATATATTGTATTTATCCTTCGCTTTTTATTACTGACAGTTTAATTATTTTAAAATAATTTTGTGGACATTTTGTTTGCTTGAAATTCCGCTGGTCTCTACAACGTAGATGTCATAGCAACCTTATTTACAGAAAATACATATTTGATATGTATCACTTTCTTTAAATAAATCACACATGTAAAGTTTTGGTCATATGGCCCATTCATATTCGTGTTAAATAATAGTGAATACAGTATTGACCTAAATAATCGTGATAATGATTTGTCATAATCGAGCAGCCCTACAATACTGTAGACCTTGTAAATGCAATGTGACAGTGGGATGAAAAATCAACAACATAAAGTGAGGGCACTTGTTTTTATCCAGGCCCACCATAGTAACATATTTCAACTGTATAGCATGCCAGTCTGTGCCAGCTTGCCAACACAGCAAACTCAGTAACTGAAATGCACCTGCTAAGGAAGAAATTATTGATTCTGATTAGGGGTGTTCAATAATGCAACGCAATTAATCTCTCTCCTTTAAAGAAATCACTACGATAAGTGTTTGAGGTAGAGGCAGACTGGGTGCTCAAAACTGGGAGGAAGCATTGGTACAAGAACTATTGTTGATCTGGCAGCCAATGTCACAAATCTCCTGCAGAAAGATCAGATCATTTAGGAGTCATATTCCTGTATGCCATGAAAAACTTCAGTCAAGTTTCAGTCAACACTAAACATTGAGAAAAGGCAAATAACGTATAGTGTGGGTAGAAAAGCATTCATAGTCTATAACAAGGGGAATGCAAAGTTTCCAAAACGCAGCCGCCATCCATCAAGAACAGTTTGTGAAGCAGATAAGAGGACGTTTTTCCCAATATTCACTCATATACAGTCTATGTTGTGGTAAATTTGTCTTAATCTGCTCGAACACACACACACCGCTCACAATATTTGCCTGTGCTGTGAAAGAACAATGTGGCAATTTGCAATCTGGAAGATTGGAAAAATATTCACACTGCAAACAAGCCAAGAATATGTTTTTTTTTTTTTTTTTATTAAAACAGTTAGAAACTTATGCATATTTATTTAGCACTCCACTTAATAGCGCAATGGCTTAATTTGAGAAAAATACAAATTATAGGAGATCAACCAGGCGAGCATGTCAGAGGACTGGTTCCCACATTCTGCAGCTAAGAATTGCTGCCAATCTGAGGCAGGTTGGATGGACTAATTTTTATGGTCATTAATTTTTCTTCCCGCCATTGAAAGGGTGATGCCACTCAAGTTTTCAGTCACCAGAGAAATAAAGTAATGAGCTTGTGGAAAGGCAATCAACGAGAGAGAGGGTGGGATGGATAAACTTGGTAAATACAAAGTGAGCCTTCCCATAATAAAGCAATGGTTTGTAACTGCCACACAGTAAGTGGGAACATCAATAATTGGCTGCTGTTGAATGCGTTTTGTTCATTAATTTGTGTATTCCGAGATCCATACATGGTGTGGATAGTGCACAACAGAAATTGAGTACTGGAAGTGCTTAAGAATCCCTAAAACTACAGCTAAATAATGCATGAGATGATCCACACAACACATTTAAATCTTGTTGGTCATAAGCTCTATATCGAGAATCTAGAAATTTGTATCATATCTCCTCACGACCAGGAAGAGGGGTACATTTATCTGCAACTTTCATGTCAAATAATGGTGTCATTATTTGGACAATCCCATCATAGTGACCTGGGATTAAATGGCTTAAATGCACAAGCTGTCACATTTAAAAGCTCCCCCATAAATACACACTTTGCAGTCATTAACCCTTTAACCAATCCAGTTCCGACATTCTTCCATTGCAAAATAATTTATTTAAAAACTGGGATGCATCCAGGATCACTGTGGTTTTAGAAGGAGTATAAGTAGCTACAGACACTCGATGAACACACACACACACACACACACACAGTCCTGTTAAAAAACTCACACTATTACATAAAGAGCCGTGAAGCTTCTAATTCCAATCACTTGCTATCTTCTTTGGACCAAGCCCAGCTTTCTCATGAGTCTGATTTACAGCCGCTCTGTCCTACACGTTTCCACAGTGGAATAGTAAGGAAGAAAAGCATAACTTTAGGACTCAACAATAAGGATAGTTCCCTATCTGTCGGTCACTACGAGTTATGTCGACCGACAAATGGGGTCTCACTTGGGAGGCCAATCATCTCTGATTTTAAGAGAAAATGCCAATGAAATTGGCAAGTGGATTAACACACCTGAGCCACTCCCCGTGCCAGCGGGTATAAATAGGGCGACAGGTGCATCCACTCATTAGATTTTTGCTTCGGAGCCGAGTAGTCGATGAAGAAGATCACTACAAAGCCATTCATCTTTGTTTTTGCTGAACTGTTCCTGGTCGGTGTGACGGCGCGTTACAGCGGTGTCCCTGCGAGACGGCGATTCCCCTGGGCGCTTCGGCTAAAAGAGACAGTTCTAAAAGAGCAAATCACGGACGATTCGCGTCTTTTTCAAGATGCCGTTTCGTCCGTGTCCTTCTGGATGCGGTCGTTTCCTGTTTTCGGTTGACGGTCACGAGCGTTGTCTGCAGTGTCTGGGCAAACAACACGCTGAGGCTGCGCTCGTGGATGATTCATGCGTCTACTGTGGGCGTATGAACATGGCAGCGCTGCGATCGCGTCTCTCACTCCTCAAGGGGAGTGCAGCAGACCCCTCTGTCGCCACCCGTCCCGGTCTCTCTGGCTCGAGCAGAGGGCCGCCGGCTGGCGCTCTGGGAGATCTGAGGATCACAGTGAGAGCTTCTCCGCCGGGCCACGCCCCACGGACCTCTCACTCCTCACGCAGCGACTGTCCCGTGCAGCTGCCGATTGATTCTGCTGGGCCGTCTCACAGCGGTCCCAGCGTGTCTTTCGGTGCGCCGCCCGAAGACCAGATGTCGATTGCTGCATCGGGGGATGGGTTATCGACCTCTGAGGATGAAGGTTCGGCGGGGCTGCCCCCCTCGGGTGTTGTCGCTACTGCCGAATCGGACTTGGAGTTGTCGGCCATGCTTGCCCGGGCAGCCGTGAGTATCGGACTGGAGGTGACTACACCGCCCAGTCCCGAGCCCTCACGGCTGGATGATTGGTTTCTCGGCGCGGGACGCGGCTCACAACCTCGTTCTGCTCCGGTGCCTTTCTTCCCGGAGGTGCATGAAGAGGTGACGAAGTCGTGGACGGCCCCTTTCACGGCCAGAAGCCGCTCTTCTCCCTCTTCCATCCTCACCACCCTCGATGGCGGGGCAGCCAGGGGGTACGTAGAGGTTCCCCAGGTGGAGATGGCGGTTGCGGTGCACTTGTGCCCACAAAACGCCGCCACTTGGAGGAATTGTCCGCGCCTCCCGTCCAAGGCCTGTAAGCTCACGGCCGCACTCGCTGCCAAGGCTTACAGTGCTGCGGGCCAAGCTGCCTCTGCCCTGCATGCCATGGCTATCCTGCAGGTACACCAAGCCAAGGCACTCAAAGCCATGCACGAGGGTGGTACCGACCCGGGGTTGATGCAGGAGCTGCGCACGGCGACCGACTTCGCCTTACGGGCAACGAAGGTCACGGCGCGGTCCCTCGGGAAGGCGATGTCCACGCTGGTGGTCCAGGAGCGGCATCTCTGGCTGAACCTGGCTGAGATGAGGGACATGGACAAAGCGCGCTTTCTCGACGCCCCCATCTCCCAGGCAGGCCTGTTCGGCGACACTGTCGAGGACTTTGCCCAGCAGTTCTCGGCGGTACAGAAGCAGACTGAGGCCATCCAGCACATCCTGCCCCGACGTGTCTCTCCGGCTGCCACCGTTCCGTCGCGGGTAGCGCCTCAGCCTGCTCGTCGCCGTGGGCGCCCCCCTGCGTCCTCTACGCCAGCTCCGCCCCGTGCTGAGAGTTCTTCGAGGCCGGCGCGTCGAGCCCCGCGCAGGAGAGCGGCGCCCCCCGTGTCACTCCCGGCTGCGAAGTCCTCCAAGAAGTCGACCAAGCGGCCCTGACACGGGCAACTCGGAGATGCGGAGAACTGCTCTTCAGGAGATGGCGAAGACAGCGCCACTCCTTCCCCCGGAGGAGGGCCGGGCGGAGAATCTTCAGTTTCTGTTTTGTTTTGTTCCGCCACTGGCCCCCTTTCGCCAGCGGCCAAGAGGTCGCGGTTCGGAGACGCAACGCCTCTCCACGCGTCTCTGGCCAGTTCCTCCGGGAACACGAGGAGTGTGGTTGCGATGACCCAGGACGCAGTGCCTTCTGGGCCTTCCGGCACGACTCCCCATCACTGCACCACTGCGGGTATGTCGACTGTCCCTTTGGTGCCACTTGTACGGTATCTGGGAGCGTGGCTTGCGCTGCCCAACCCGTCACGCTGGCTCATCCGGACGGTTCGACTCGGCTATGCGATTCAATTCGCCCGGCGACCCCCCAAGTTCAATGGCGTACTCGAGACTTCGGTGGCAGTCAAGGACGCCCCTGTCTTGCGCAAGGAGATTGCTGTCCTCCTGGCGAAGGATGCAATCGAGCCGGTCCCTCCAGCCGAGATGAGGACGGGGTTTTACAGCCCTTACTTCATCGTGCCCAAAAAGAGCGGTGGCCTTCGACCTATCCTGGATCTGCGAGTCTTGAATCGGGCCCTACACAAGCTCCCGTTCAGGATGTTGACGCAGAAACGCATTATCAAATGCGTCCAGCCCCAGGACTGGTTTGCAGCGATCGACCTGAAAGACGCGTACTTTCATGTCTCTATCCTCCCTCGTCACAGACCGTTCCTGCGCTTTGCTTTCGAGGGTCAGGCATGGCAGTACAAGGTCCTCCCCTTCGGGCTCTCCCTGTCCCCCCGTGTCTTCACGAAGGTCGCGGAGGGCGCCCTTGCCCCACTTTGGGAAGTGGGCATCAGGATCCTCAACTATCTCGACGACTGGCTCATTATGGCCCGGTCCCAAGAAGAGTTGTGCGATCACAGGGACTTCGTGCTTCGGCACCTCAGTCGGTTGGGGCTTCAGGTCAACCGAGAGAAGAGCAAGCTCTCCCCTGTGCAGAGAATCTCTTATCTCGGTATGGAGTTAGACTCTGTGAGTATGACGGCACGCCTCACCAGCGAGCGTGCCCACTCAGTGCTGAACTGCCTGAGTTCCTTCAGAGGCAGGACAGTGGTACCGCTGAAACACTTTCAGAGGCTCCTGGGGCATATGGCATCCGCAGCCGCAGTCACGCCGCTCGGGTTGCTTCATATGAGACCACTTCAGCACTGGTTACACTCCCGAGTCCCGAGATGGGCATGGCGCCGCGGTACACATCGTGTCACCATCACACTGATGTGTCGCCGCCTATTCAGTCCTTGGTCGGACCTTGCCTTTCTACGGGCCGGCGTGCCCTTAGAACAAGTGTCCCGGCACGTGGTTGTCACAACAGATGCCTCCAACTCGGGCTGGGGCGCGACATGCAACGGGCAGGCAGCCTCAGGGTCCTGGACAGGACCTCGACTGCTTTGGCACATCAACTGCCTGGAGTTGCTGGCAGTGCATCTAGCTTTGCGACGGTTCCGTCCGCTAGTGCTGGACAAGCACGTGTTGGTCCGCACGGACAACACTGCGGCTGTTTCGTACATCAACCGACAAGGCGGGTTACGATCACGTCGCATGTCTCAACTCGCCCGTCATCTCCTCCTCTGGAGTCAGACGTGGCTCAAGTCGCTGCGCGCTGTCCACATCCCGGGGGAGCTCAATCGTGCAGCCGACGCTCTCTCACGACAGCTCACTTTCCCCGGGGAATGGCGACTCCATCCCCAGACGGTCCAGCTGATCTGGAGTCGATTCGGGGAAGCCCAGGTAGACCTGTTTGCTTCCCACGAGTCCTCCCACTGCCAGCTGTACTATTCCCTGTCCCAGGCCCCCCTGGGCACCGATGCACTGGCACACAGCTGGCCTCGGGCTTTACGCAAGTATGCGTTTCCCCCAGTGAGCCTGCTTGCACAGACACTGTGCAAGGTCAGGGAGGACGAGGAACAGGTCCTGTTGGTTGCGCCTTACTGGCCCACCCGGACCTGGTTTTCGGAACTCATGCTCCTCGTGACAGCCCCTCCCTGGCGCATCCCCCTGAGGAGAGACCTTCTCTCTCAGGGGCTTGGCACCATTTGGCACCCGCGTCCAGATCTCTGGAACCTCCACGTGTGGCTTCTAGACGGGACGCGGCAGACCTAAGTGATCTGCCCCCAGCGGTGGTAGACACTATCACTCAGGCTAGAGCCCCTTCTACGAGGCAGGCCTATGCTCTGAAGTGGAGTCTGTTCACGAATTGGTGTTCTTCTCACCGAGAAGATGCCCGGTCAGAGTCGTGCTTTCTTTCCTGCAAGGTAGGCTGGAGCGTGGGCTGTCACCCTCCACCCTGAAGGTGTATGTGGCTGCCATTGCAGCACATCACGATGCAGTGGACGGCCGGTCCCTGGGGAGGCATGACCTGATCGTTAGGTTCCTGAGGGGTGCCAGAAGGTTACATCCTCCTAGGACACCCCTGATTCCCTCCTGGGACCTCTCTATTGTCCTGGCGGGACTTCAGAGGGGTCCCTTTGAGCCGCTGGATTCGGTTGAGCTGAAGTTCCTGTCTCTCAAGACAGCGCTCCTGATCGCGCTCACTTCCATCAAGAGGGTCGGGGACCTCCAAGCATTTTCGGTAAGTGAAGAGTGCCTTGTGTTCGGGCCGGCCTACTCTCACGTTGTCCTGAGACCCCGGCCTGGATACGTGCCCAAGGTTCCCACCACTCCCTTCCGAGACCAGGTGGTGAACCTGCAAGCGCTGCCCCTGGAGGAGGCAGATCCAGCCTTGTCGTTGCTGTGTCCCGTAAGAGCGCTTCGCATATACGTGGACCGCACCCAGAGCTTCAGAAGCTCTGAGCAGCTCCTGGTCTGCTTTGGAGGCCAGCAGAAGGGGAAGGCTGTCTCTAAGCAGAGGTTGGCCCACTGGATAGTGGACGCCATCGCCTTGGCTTACCATTCCCAAGGCGAGCCATGCCCCCTGGGGGTGAGGGCCCACTCCACACGGAGTGTGGCCTCCTCTTATGCGTTGGCGCACGGCG